>NW_026866016.1:0-145066 GCF_026571515.1 Ruditapes philippinarum | reverse complement strand
GGTATCAAATAAAATCATATATCAGTAGGTATACAACATAAAATCATATATCAGTACGGTATACAACGTAATTGTCTTCACAATGTACTTAAAGAAAAAGTACATAGTATTTGTACGATTTATCAAATTACACTTTTTATTTTTTCATTGATTTAAGATATATTAGAATTAAATCATCTATTGAAAAACGGATTGTTTATAATTAAAATAAGTCTCATTGACTTTATCAATGATGTGAATGTGAATTTATAAGTTTATAAGTTGTTGCTTATATAGAGCAGTTCAAAAGGGTTCATTCTCGATTAAAGGCTACAATAAGCAATTCATCCATATTTTTTTTTTTTTTTTTCTTATGAATAACACTTAATTACATGCTTCGTTTTGTCTTCTTTCTACGAAAAGACAATCGAAATAACAAAAAAACTTATTCAGTAGTGTCATAATAAATACGCTTAATTTCGGTAAACGACCTAAAAATGTCTTTCCTTTGACAGAAATTCGATTTAATACCATATTACAAGCACGGATGTTCCCTGTAAAGCAATGAAGTGAAAACTAGACTAATGAAAAGATGTGTTATCATTTGAAATGTATTCTATGTATGTTATAAATATCTATAATCAAAACAATTTTATTAGTCCAAACTGGGAAGTGTTTAAAAAGCAAATCTGCATATAAAATGTTACAAAGTGATGAGTTTAAAATTTAACAATATCATTTTATATTTAAATAGCTTTAAACAATGAATGGGTTAATTTAGCGACCTTTATGAATGGATAAATTATAATTTTCCTCATTTAAGGTTAAAATCAAAACTTTAAGACATCGAACTAAATACGTAAACTAAATGTATTTTAAAAAGGAAGTTTTAAATGTTAATGAGTAGATGAGTTAAATCTTTACACTATTCAAATTCAAACAAATATGTACGATTTATATGTTCAAGAAATGTATAAATTTTCACAATCCATGTGGAGTTGAACTTTGAATGTATAAAGCAAAAAATTACAGAATTTATGGTTCTTATTACTAAATACATGTATCTCACTTCAAATACTTGTTACTCACATCTTAATAAAATTCCAAAAAACGGCACATAAATATTACGAAAGTGTTTCAAAATATTACTTATTACCAACGACACTCTCCGAAGTCTTATAATACAATTCTACCGTGTACAGTCCAAAGTGCTTTGAAGTATTAAAACATTGATTAATGATCATATTATTGTACAAATGACAATGGCGTTTTAGATCGGTTTCCCTGCATTTATATACGAGTTCATGATAAGTTGTAACAAGAAAAGCATTGATGCAAAGCATCAAAGGGCGTCCAAGCAAGAAATGCAGAAAGTGAAGATGAACTAGTAGACATATGATGACAAGATATTCTTATAAACTTTTCAATGGTAAATTTGTTTTTACCAGAATGAACAGACGAAAGATATTGTTCATTATAAACTTTGATTGGCATGCTAGAGATTAGAATATTACTTGTTATTTCTTTATGATCGTGATCATTAAAAGCAACGGATATACATGTATACCATCATTTATAATCCATATGTGTAACGCATGATCAACACCACACTTGTGGAATTGTCTTTTATTATGTTATCGCTATTAGCAAAAACCCTCTCTTAAGGTATCTGTGCACACTTAGTAAAAATATGACACTGGTTATATTACCATGTTGATCATGTTGAGCATAATTGTTTCTTATAAAATAATTGTAATATCTATTTTAATATAAAAAATACAGATTTTATGAATATTGTTTTCCTCTCTTTTTTGTGTTCTATGTGGTATTTTAATACTGAGTTTTTACGTTTACTGCTCTTTTTTTATCAAAATTGTAAAATAAATTTTAAGAACTCAAATGTCATATTGACCGACGATTATAAGTCAAAACTTAACTGGAAAAGGTCAATAAATTATGCTGAACTAAGTGACAAACATTCATTTTGGGAAAAAAAGCTTATTTATCAGTAAAATATTTGTTCTGTTCTGTAACGATATCAAACATCTACTCCAAAACCGGGAGAGACCGGACAATAAACGTGTAATTCACTAGTAAATCCCGGTCAACGTAAACCGGGAGAGACCGGGAATTACCGATAGCAGTACATCCTTCTATAAATAGATTTTCGGAATATTTAGGTCATCAACTCATCATTCTATTTTAACATACCATAATAACCCACTGTGTACTACAAAAAAGATAAATAAAAAAAACGAAGAGACGGAAAAGGTTATTTCATGCATTGCGAAATTCTCCAGTTCGCTATTCATTGTGCATATCGAGACATTTTTTTAAATCACCGATCGGAATGATCGGCTTTTATTATGGCCGACTAAAAGGCTCGAGAAGTTGCTGCCGCCCAGTCACAAAATCTGATTTCATTCCAAAAGGCGCCGCGCTTCGGCGCGGACGCCAACAAAAATATTCATACTTTACTCTTTTTGTGAGAAATTGTGTTGTTCCTGAGAATTTATGTCCCTATACCCGCAATATGATTAAACTAAAAGGATTTTGTTGTAGCGATATATCAAATACTGTTGTGGCTACTTGAAAATAAATTAATTGTCTGACCATTGCGAACTGAAGATCACTTGTAACATATTTACTTATTTCACGCTTTGCATATCATTGGGTTTCTCAATTTTCTTTCTTGTCGTCTCCAGCGAAAATCGTTAACACAGAAAAAAAACTAATTTAAGAGTGTCATAATAAAGACAAGAAACTTGGTTGAACGACCCAAAATGCCTCTTTTCTTTTGACAGAAATTCGATTTAATGCTATATTATAAGCATCAAGTTTTCTTCTTGCACAATAAAACGCCAAAAAGAGTAATGAAGAGACAGTTTATCTCCAAGTATGCATTACTTATAGATTTTGTTAATGATACTATCCTCGAACGACAAATGAATTTGTAATATTAAATCTTTACTCTATAATTAAAATTACGCATAAAAATGAAAGTCAATACTCTAAATAAAAACAAAAATATATTATGCTCACTTAGGTGTGTAGAAACCTAACACTGTTTATTACAATATCAAAAATCTAAGGGTTAGCAGTTAGCATGTTATTTTCGGACTCGTGTACTTTTGAAGCTTCCTTTATTTTTATGCCACCGCAGCATCTGCGATGCGGTGGCATATAGCGATTCACCTGTGTGTGTGTTTGTTTGTGTGTGTGTGTGTGTTATATAGATTATATAGTGAACTTAAAAAATCTTCTTGTGAAAAACCACTAGTCCAATTTAAACCAAACTTGGCAGGATTGATCCTTGGGTGAAGGGCTTCCAAAGTTGTTCAAAGAATTTCATTCCATGCAGAAATCTGCTTGCCATGGCAACCGAAAGAAATAAGAATAAATTTAAAAAATCTTCTTGTAAAGACCTAAGAGGCCTAGAGCTTAGATATTTTGCATAAGGCATTGTCTGGTAGACCTCTACCAAGATTGTTCAAATTATAGCCCTGGGGTCAAAATCGGCCCCGCCCCAGGGGTCATTGATTTTCACTATATGTACATATAGTAAAAACTAAAAATACCTTCTTGTAAAGACCCAAAAGGCCTAGAGCTTTGATATTTTGCATAAGGCATTGTCTGGTAGACCTCTACCCAGATTGTTCAAATTATAGCCCTGGGGTCAAAATGGGCCCCGCCCCGGGGGTCATTGATTTTCACTGTATGTACATATAGTTAAAACTTAAAATACCTTCTTATAAGGACCCAAAAGGCCTAGAGCTTAGATATTTTGCATAAGGCATTGTCTGGTAGACCTCTACCCAGATTGTTCAAATTATAGCCCTGGGGTCAAAATCGGCCCCGCCCCAGGGGTCATTGATTTTCACTATATGTACATATAGTTAAAACTTAAAATACCTTCTTATAAGGACCAAAAGGCCTAGAGCTTAGATATTTTGCATAAGGCATTGTCTGGTAGACCTCTACCCAGATTGTTCAAATTAAAGCCCTGGGGTCAAAATCGACCCCGCCCCGGGGGTCATTGGTTATCCTTATATGTATATAGTAAAAACTTACAGTAAAAACATTAAAAAAATTCTTCTAGTAATTGACAAATACTAAAGGTAAGATATTTTGCATGAAACATTGTGTAGTGAAGCCCTAGCAAGATTGTTCAAATTATAGCCCTGGGGTCAAAATTGGCCCCACCCCTAGGGGTCATTGATTTTCACTATGAACATAGAGTAAAAAATTAAAAAATCTTCTTATCTGAAGGTACAAGGCTTAAAGCTTTGATATTTGGTATATAATATCATCTTTGGGTCCTCTACTAAAGTTGTTTTAATTATGCCCCTAGTGTTGAAATTGCCCTGCCCCAGAGGCGCTAGATTTCCTTATATGTATAAAGTAAAAACTTGAAAAATCTTTTTCTCTGAATTGACAAAGGCTAGAGTTTAAATATATGGCATGAGACTTTGCGAAGTGAACCTCTACCAAGATTGTTCAAATTTTAGCCCTTTGGTCAAAATTGGTTCTGCCCCGGGGGTCATTGATTTGCATTATGTATATCTAGTAAGAAAATAAAAAATATTTTTGTCTGAAGGTACAAGGCATAGAGCTTTCATGTTTGCTATATAATATCATCTATAGGTCCTCTACCAAAGTTATTCAATTTTTTCCCCTGGTGTCAAAACTGCCCTGCCTGGGGGCATGATTCTCATTATGTACACATAGTAAAAACAGAAAATAAAACAAATGTTTTTGAATGGGAGAAAGCTTCAGCTTAGATATTTGACTTGAAATGTTGTTTGGTGGACCTGTATCAAGATTGTTTTGAATTAAACCCTTGGGGTCAAAATTTTGCCTTAAAAAGGGGACAAGGACCTACTTTCTTGTCCTTTGATGTACAGCAATGAAATTTTGACCATGTGCACAGTTTTAGTTGTAAAATTTAACTTTGATATCAGGTGACCTAGATTTTGATAATGTGAACTACTTTCATGTGCTTTGATCTACAGCTATGAAATTTAAACCATGTGCACAGATTAAGATGTAAAGTGGACTTTGATATCAGCTTACCTAGATTTTGACAAAGTGTCTTACTGTGTTGTCCTTTGATGTAGTCATGAAATTTAGGCTGCGTGAAATATGACCTTCACCACCAAATTCACTAGACTCAAGTGCATTGATATATTCCTGCTCTGATCTTTTTATTTGATTAACAATAGATTTAATCACTAATCTGATAATAAGAATTAGATAGGTCAGGGATCTATGCATTATGACAATCTTCAATTGTATAGAAACAAAAAAAAATATGTTCCTACACTACTATTTAGTGTTGTATTTATGCGGTGGAATAGCATTTTTCTCAAATGCAATCTTGTTTCTTCACTTTTTGAAAATATTATGTAATGATACTTCAAAAGCTTGCAAGGACTGGTTTTCTTTAGCTTTTAAATCACACATTTTAGCTTGTACGTACCTTTATCAGCGTTGCCTTTAGCTTGTGAGTCAGAATTTCTTTGTGTCTTTAAAATGCTTTTGTATTAAGAGTTCTCCCACAATATGATATTCATATATTTATTGCACAATTCATTTTTAGAGGCTTTCTTATACCGGATACAATAAAAGCTACAATATATTGTTAAACCTCATGTTACTTTGAGATACCTGAGTGAAATTAAGGTATCTATTTGTCTGTCTGTCTTGTGTGCTTCAAAGTGCTGAAACAAGACATGATATTTATGTAAATGGATAAAATTTACGACAGACCCGATCAACATTACGTTATTAATTTAATTAAACTTATTTCAATCGGCATAATTTTAAAATTTAGTTTTTAGGCTTTAGTTTTGTCACGTAAAGCACAACTTAAATCAATGTAATAATATAAATGACTTCTTTAAAAAGAAAATATATTTTAACTTTTTGTAGTACTTTATCAGAAACATAACTCATAGTTTATTTTGCTTGATGACCATTCACAATGTATAACATTATTTATTGCACGGCGAAAGGAATATCATAATGATAATAATTTACACAAAAGCATTACAAGAGAGAAATTATAATAAGATTGATTGTTTGACGCCTTAGACCGTTAGACAATGATTCTTAAAGCGGCCTTCAGCTCTTTGTTTTTTCTTCTTCTTTTTTTAGCCCACCAGAGCCGAAGGCTCAGGGTGAGCTATTAGTATCAAAGGGGGATGCTCCGGCGTCCGTCGTCCGTCGTCATGCGTCAACAATCGTTTTCTTCTCTGAAACTACTGGGCAGATTTACTTCAAATTTGGTCTGTAGCATCCTTGTGACTGTCACACTTGAATTTGCTCATGTCATTCCAAATGGCCCCTTTTAGGGGTCAGCAGAGCTAAAAATAGAAAAACCTTTAAACATCTTCTTCTACAGAACTAATTGATGGATGATCACCAAACTTTGTCTGTAGCATTCTTTGGTAGTCTTTTATCAAGTTTGCTCATATTAATTTGATTGGCCCCTTTTAGGGGTCTCTAGGGCTAAAAATAGAAAAACCTTTAGACATCTTCTTCTACAGAACTAATATATGGATGATCACTAAACTTTGTCTGTAGCATTCTTGGGTAGTCTTTTATCAAGTTTGCTCATATTAATTTGATCAGCTAGAGTTGAAAATAGAAATACCTTGTAACGTCTCCTTCTACAGAAGTAATGGATGGATGATCACCAAATTTTGTCTGTAGCATTCTTAGGTTGTCTTTTATCAAGTTTGTTCATATCAATTTGATTTGCCCCTCAAAAGAGCCGCTAAAGCTAAATATAGAAAAACCTTTGGACATTATCTCCTACAGAACTAATTGATGGATGATCACCAAATTTTGTCTGCAGCATTCTTGGGTAGTTTTTTTTATCAAGTTTGCTCATATTAATTTGATTGGCCCTATTGAAGCTAAAGCTTTAATTCCACAGGTCATAGCATTTCTTCAAATTATAGTTTAAAGATATTCTATGCTCAAATTTAATATTAAAAAATAATGACAATGGATACACAGTCTTTTTATAAATATAAAATAAACGTGTTTTGACAGCACACAAAAAAGATAATTATGTTATGTTTTAAACTCTTCACACTATAGGAGGTCACAGTATAAATATAATGATTATAAGTGTCATTAAAAAACTTTTTTTTTTTTATAGAAAAGACCAACTTTACTTGGCCTATAATAGGATATGCAGCTTCATAATGAAAGGGAAATAACGTATGCTGGAATGTGTACATATGTTATTCAATTTTTCCAAAAGAGGTTCAATGGCTTGGAGAAAGTCTTAATGTCATGACCTGTTTATGATGTGTAAATATCTTTCAGCACTAGAAATCGGACGGCATATTCCATCATTGTAAGGTCAGTTGTAGGTCATTAACAAGGAAAAAAATTAGGCCATTAAATTGGTTTCTCCTGTACCTGACTAACAAAGATGAGTTTGTATGCTCAATTTTGTTATTGAAGTTTGTTAAAAAAGAAAAAATTTTTTTCATTTTTTTTCTTGAATTGGATTTAAACTTTGAAAAAGCACATTTCAATAAATTTGGGGACAGACTGTTGAACATGAGTTTCATGTGCGTAATTGAATTTTGGTATCAGTGGAACTGTTTTTGATATTTTTGAAACCATTGCACATACTTCCTTGTTTTTGATGTACAGAGACTTAAAATTTGGAATGATGTACAGAGACTTGAAATTTGGACCAGGAATGTAATTTCTGATGCGAAATGAATTAAGATATCAACTGACTACTTTTGATATTATTATTATTTGATATTGTTTGACCTAGTTTGTCGTTTTTTGATGTACCTGCTGAAAAATTTGGACAAGGGGTTTAATTTCTGATCCTGAATTGAATTTTGATATGAACTGGTCTACTTTTGATATAATTATTTGATATCGCTTTACCTACTTTTATGTACAGACTTGAAATTTGGACCAGGGGTGTAATTTGTGTAATTTTTGATGTTGAAATCAATTTTGATACATGTTTTGCATGTGACATTTTGTCTTTTTATTCAAAAAAGTTATAAAAAAATTGTTTAGTCAAAATTAATCCTGCTCTAGTGGTCATTTATTCTGCATTTATTTTACATAGTCTCATAGGAACACACTTGCAACATACATATTTTTAACAAAGCCTTTCCAAAATATTGGGGCAAAATATTTCAATTTATATTGTGAATCATGAAATGATGGGTTAGATGAGTGATCTAGGGCCATCTTAGTGGCCCTATTTTTTATTATGAAGAAAAAAAGCTAAAACAATCAGTGTTGTGAAAGTATATTACTAGAGGGGCAAGTTAAAGTTAAGCTGAACTTGCCGAAAGAGCTGGACTTGCCTTTCAGCAAATTCTTTTAAAAAATAATTTCCAACACTGTAAAGCCGTTGTTTCTGGTGAGCGACTCAGGGCCATTATGACCCTCTTGTTTTGTTTTGGAAAATCAATTCTGTGTTGTTTTAAAGCCACTGACCTCCAGATGGTAAAATGAAAAAATGAAATAAAAATTCAAGTAAACAGTAAATACTGATCTAGTTAGGTTTATTGTATAAATCCAACATCAAGAAAGAATGTTGACAAAGCGTTAATATATCGGGTTTTTCTTTTCCATAATCTACTACGTTACTAACGCAGTAGCCAATATAAATTGGAGAAGATAATTCATTTAACGCGGTCACTTGTCACAACAGTGGTCCGGAAAATCCCGATATCCGGTATGCCTTTGATCGATTATCAATTTTCGTCATTGAGTAGGCCCCTATCACATTTCAAGCTTAAGGTTAAATTGATAAATTGGTCATCATATATCAATGGTAGGATACTACGTCATCGCGCACCTGCTGAATGCTCCCACTTGGACCATTTTTTCGTCGACTCAAAGGTAAAATACAATTTTATTATAAGAAAACGTAAGGGTATTAAAAAATCATGTAGCGCACCAAAGAATGGCTATAGTACTTGAGATAATTGTAAAAAAAGTTTATAGATTTATTGCCTGGTTTAGGCCTGAAAACGGGATAAGTGTTTTTCTCTGAATGCTCCCACTCGGACTTCTCCCGAAACATATATGAAATAAGGTTGAAAACCTTCTTTAAAATTATTTTTAACGTACCGGAACATAAACCGAGTCATGTATACCCATTATTTTATATTAGTTTCAAATGTTTCTATTCAAAAGTCAGTTTTTCTTAATTCTTTTTATAAAAATGGAAAATGCTCCCACTCGGACTCAACTTCAGAGATGCTCCCACTCGGACCTAAATATATACAAATTTTGAAAGCACATTGCTGTCTCAAGATATTATTATTTTTTTCAAAATATCTTTATATTCACATTCATATATTCATATAATCAGTAAGAATTCAATGAAACGGCATTTTTAAAATACGATACTAATATTTAAATTACTAAACAGTCTCGTAAATATGTCTTCTTAGAGGATTAGTATAAGGGAAAAAAAGTTGTGTTGAAACAATTCCTCGTTTAGAAGAGTCGCTTAAATAAGAAACAAATTGTTTATACATTTTAAAAATATAATAACGTTTTGTTTTGCAGAAAGTATTTGTATTTGTGACCAGTATGGGAAAAGGTATAAACCACATTGCGACGTAAGGAAGCACATGGCAGGACATCTTGGCACGGTCAAGCTGGAGCAAATATTTTAGATACCAACTGTGGATATATCTCATTGAGGAGGAATACTCTAGAAAACACAAGAATAATAGTTCTTTGAAGTAATTGTCTTTTGTTAAGTTTTTGCGTTAATTTTTGGACAATGTGTCATAATCAATTCATCTGAAATTTCACCACTGGAGGATAGATTTCAATAAAGTAAAATACCGCGAACAAGAATGACAACTCTCCAGTTTTGGAGTTATTGCTCTTTGTATTCACTATCATTAGTTTGCAAGGACCATACCTCTAAAGGTATTTTAGATATAAACTTAAAACTTTATATTGAACATGTTTAATAGAAGTGAATAGCAGAGCATAAGGACCAGAAGTGTTCACTTAATGCTTCTTTGTTGTTTTACTTTGTTTTTTTCATTGGAGTGTTATTTTTGTCATGATTTATTATGTCTAGGCTATAACTTTTCATTAATTTTCACGAGTATCATTACTTGGATTTTTTACACGTATGTAAGGGTTACTTCCCCCTTTGAAATGTACTTCCTCCTTATGGCGGGGGATTTTGCTGTCTGTGATTCCTTCTTGTATTATTGTTATTATTTTAACGTCATTCAAATATCCTGAAATCATTTTTCTATGATTTTATTCATAAATATAATGCTTAAATGAAGATTTATCAATATTGTATGTCCCGAAAAGCATTATTTGTAAATATAATACCGAATTTACATTTCATAAAGGGAGGTAATTAGAAATATATTTTCCATTAAGTGTAAGTTGAATCTTTCAAAAGGAAATGAATGCATTATGCATACATGTATATTTTAATGATCACATATATTTTGGACAAGCATTTGCAGTACGTATTTTACATATTCCTTTATGTTTGAAAATTGTTTAAGTACCATAAATATTAATACATTTAATTTATAGACAATTTCAATTGGTAACAGCCTGAAATATAACTTTCATGATCTTTGATTACCAAAATATGGTAAAGACTGTGATAAAGAAATAACTATGAACTTTGTTATCTTTTTTTTTTATCTTTTTATTTAGGTAAAAATACGAACACATGATAACTTTCATACTTAAAATTGTCAAAGTTGTTAATAATTGTGACGCCGTAGTATGGCAGTACATTGACTTTTTAACCAGTTCATGACAAAAATGATTTACATGTTGTTCTTTAATAAACTATTCAAATCAACCGATAGATATTGACTTCTTTATGTTCATAAACGTACCATTATGCTGTTTTAAAACCTAAATCACAAGTTTAACAAACATGCAAACCAATGGGTTTTAAATTATTAACAAGATATTAAAGTCAGCAATTATTGAATAAATGCTGGCCTCTATAATGTGCACGAGTCCAGCAATCCGGTATGGTACTAAACAATGAAAAATGACTTCTTTGTAAAACACCACAATTTTTTAACTTCTAAACAAAACTTTATTCTTGAGATCCAAACTGCCCATTTAAAGTCTTATAGTCCTAGCTTGTTTTTGGCAATAATTTTGAATTATCCCTTCGGATGCAACACAAGCCAAGTGCACCTTTTTGTATAGTGATCCTGTCAGTTGAAACTTTGCCATGGCACCTTGTTCCTGCCCAACGACGTCATTCTACAGAATCAAAGAAGTGGTCCCTGTAAAAAGAATGAAAAGTTAATGTTGCCAAACACAGAAGTTATTGACAAAATGGTGTTAAAATTGTGAGAATAATCCATAAAAGCTAACAAAGCAATGTGCTTTCAAAATGTATAAATTTGGGTCCGAGTGGGAGCATCTCTGAAATCGAGTCCGAGTGGGAGCACTTTCATTTTCATAAAAAAAAAACTTTAAAAGACTGACTTTTGAATAGAAATATTTGAAACTAATAAAGAATAATGGGTATACATGACTCGGTTTATGTTCCGATACGTTAAAAATAATTTTAAAGAAGGTTTTCAACCTTATTTCATATATGTTTCGGGAGAAGTCCGAGTGGGAGCATTCAGAGAAAAACACTTATCCCGTTTTCAGGCCTAAACCAGGCAATAAATCTATAAACTTTTTTTACAATTATCTCAAGTACTATAGCCATTCTTTGGTGCGCTACATGATTTTTTAATACTCTTACGTTTTCTTATAATAAAATTGTATTTTACCTTCGAGTCGACGAAAAAATGGTCCAAGTGGGAGTATTTAGCAGGTGCGCGATGACGTAGTATCCTACCATTGTATATATTAAATAATTAATCAATTATAATTTTAGGGCCATGAATAACTACAAATATAAAAACATAAGCAATTATTGGTATCCCTATATGTTTGATAAAATCCCGGATTCCGTGCGTTCCGGAGCACAGGTCGCGATATTGTCCTGTACGATCACGTGATACTAGAAAAAACCCGGATGAAAGAATTCCTTGGTATAGTAAAAGAAGGTATTTCCCGTTGTTGGAAAAGCGAACCGTTTGTTTTCAGAGCAATAGTGTTAAAATATGAACATTTTGAAGTGTCATTTTCTTTCAACAATGTTTTTGAGGGGGGATTTGAAATATTAGCAAGACGGCAGTTTTTCTGCTATCTTCTGGAGGTCAGCTGCTTTAAACTAAGTATTTCAGTAAAATTAACTTAGACAAGTGCATCATATCACAGTAAGGCCTTCCTGAAACAGCGTCCAGATAGCTATTTATAACGCGTGAGTGACGTTCGTTTCTAAACATAGAAGATCGGGAAGCGACTCGTCCGCTTTACTGATTTAAAGCAGCATGCCTAGATTCATGTTACTTTTCATGAAAATTTTGAAAATGTATTTAAAAGTAAAATATTGTGAAGTGAACAAAGAAAGTAATTCACACATTGCAAACGGCACTTACAATCCACTTCCATAACCAAACAAAAAGACATCAAAATATACATTAATACCTCTTACTGCATTACTAACGCAATTGAATTATAGTGATTGATAATGCAAAATCATTAATAGCACATAACATTTTTCTAACGATTTATTTTTTTTTAAATATTTTGGCTGGTTCTGGAGGTGTGCAGCTTTAAATACAGAGAGCTGACCGGCAGCTCTAGGTATCGCGGAGTTTACACGTTGTTTATGTATTGCATCTTCGGCAAAAATTGTTCCACCTTAATTATTTCATATGACAATTATATATGAAACGATTTATCTAAAACAATAACATATTTCACCTTAAGCTTAAGGCCGCTTTAATTTACAGCGAATCAGTTCCACTGACAATTTAATGAATTAAATGCATAATTTACATTAACACAAATTTTTAACAGTATTTTACTTACCACAGCGTCTAACAGTTTTTGAATAAATGTACGTCTGGCTGAGATAAGTACGTTATCGGTAAAATATTAGATCCTTAGACAGCTAAATATGTGTGGTGAATTGTTAGTTACTAGATATATAGCTGCTAGAACTAACTCTATTATTATAAGACCGTCTTTTCATGTGTGAAAACGTTTTACTTTTTGTGCAGATTAACGGTGAGACTTGTGTTGATTTTTGAAGTGTTAACAAAACCAATTATAGTTTATTGAAATGCATATACTTTATGTGAACGTTGTAATTGCTTTATTGTACAACTCTTCAAAAAATAAATTTGAATAAAACAAAATAACATTGGATTTATTTGTAAATAAAAAGTGCGTTTGTACTGATCATTGGCTTTCTGATTATGCAATTATAATAATTAAGTGTCATTCGTGTATCTTAACAGGCGATTGAAGACGAAGCGCATTTAAAATTCTGGAATCTCCGCAAAGGAATCTTATATGGAATACATGTCTGAGAAAGTTGAGGTCATTACTGGGGAAACTGACGTAGTGACAATACACGAGGGATTCGGGAAATGAAGAGCGTTCTATAAGGAGATAATAGCCAGTTTGACAATGCTACAGTTATATCGGAGACACATTATTGTTTCTCGGAAACAGTGGTTTGCTACTTGATTAGGTAGGGGAGATTTACGATGTGGATATATACAGTTCTATTGCAGCTATATTTTACCCTGTTGGAGTTAACTAATTGCGTAAGTAACGAAAATATTGTTTTTGTATTTTTATTTTGACATTCTAAATAATTATATTGACATTATGAGTAATTTTGAAGTTGTTGTTGTTTTTTAACAACACAAACGCGTAAATATGGCCACAAATACGGAAAAATTATATGCAAAAACCAATTTCTGAAGAATTTATAATTCAATGAAGTGAATGTGTGTTATAATTTTTTTTTATTTTTAAATCAATATAATTGACATAAAAACAAACTGTCATGAAAACATTCACAAAGTACAATTTTAATGAATAAAACTAAATCACGAAAGCATTTCAGAATTACTCAAAACATTATCTCTATTAAATTATGTATATTAATCATAATTAATCACGTTATGTTAGTTTATGAACTTTTTAATAAATTAAATGCTAATTTCATCTTTTAAGGAACTAAAATAACCAAATTTATAGAAACATTTATAAATTCAAACTTGTAAATCATATTATTCATTATTACTATAAATTCTTGTCAAAAAATACCTAAAACGTAAATGACATCAAAAGTCAATAACATTTATTATGTTTTTAACTTCAATTTAGAATAACCAGTTAGCCAAGCTATGTTATGTAAATGGGTTTTTTTCTAGTAATACTAATTTCATCTTTAAGGGAAAAGAAATGAAAATTCAAACATGTATGCATTCACATTAGTAAATCATATTATTCGATATTACTCTAAATGCTCATCAAACATATAAAAACGTAAATAACAACAAAAGTCGATAGTTATTTATACCGTTTTTAACTTCCATTTTCTGATTTTTCTATGCTAATGTTATCTTAAAAGGGAAAATAAATAACAAATTCAAACATATATAAATTCACACTCGTACATCTTACCACTAACTTAAGTATAAATTCTTGTCAAAAATACAAATAACAACAAAAGTCGATTATTATAAATTTTCGTCAAAAATATAAATATGTAAGTAACAAGTCGATAATTATTATGTTTTTAATTTCCATTTATAATAAACAAGCTCAGTATAAATCAATTTTCATATCTGAAACAAATCCCGACGCTCTGTAATTTTTTTTACCAGAGAGAACTATCAAAACAACAGGCCGATTGTTTATGACTTGTTGCACTGTCTGCCTATGAACATCCTTGGAACAATTTTGTAATAAAACAAAATATGAAATGTATTTTGAACAATAATAGTGTCTGAACTTCATATGCTCAGGATGATTTCTTTGGAGTCTAGGCATCTCTTAGCTCCAGCAGATGAGGTGGTTTTTGTCCCTGGTTTTGCTTTATGTTTGTGACAATACGATCAGCCAAAATTATCTTTCTGTTTCGGGGCCATATGACTTTAATAAAACCAAACAAAGAGTTAAAAGTAAAACTTTTCATTGATTGAACTTAAATTCTCACTTCTATACTAAAAGGACAGATAAATAAACAAAAGTATAAGACTAGTTTACTGTTCATAAAAATACATTACAAACACTTGATAAAATTCTAGAAGGTGCTTCATTTACTTATATTGAATTTTCATGTGAACGCGAGAACTTTGTTTTGAATATTTTACTTGACCAAGACTAGTAAACCTTTCTTACACACTACATCTAAAGCAGAAAACTTACAGTAGAAAGTGATTTCACAGAGATTTTAGCTGTGTAGTAAAACTGTGTTTTGGACAAGAGCAAATCTGCAAATTATGTATTTGTTTATTAAGATAAGAAAAAGATAAAGGATATTAACCTTGTTCTTTTGAATCGATATTTTTTTCAAGAATGACATATTCAGATCATAAGATTTCAAACAATTGACGTTATCATAATTCAAACATGTTTAAAATTTAATTGATTCATATTCTTTGATGCTGGTATTCTCAAAGAAAAACAATTTGATGTAACATGTCAATATCTTTCCGAAGATTTTTTATAAAATTTAATGTATGTAAACAGTATACTGAAATGCTGACGCTTCCAAAATAAACCATAACATAAAGGGTTAGCAATGAAATAAAGCAAACTAAAATAACTTAGCATTGTTTTTACAGACTTATTGACAACATTAGCCTTCTTTTAGGTTTTTTGTTTGTTTTCGTGGATTTTGCCTATTGTCTATTATCAGCAATACCTATATTTTCTTTACATGTTTACTAAGTTAGCCGACGAAATTGTTAAAAATCAATCTGCACCGAATATGTCAAGCATTATGAAAATTTATGAACTTTTACTAAAATATTGAAACCAAACTCTGTAATTGATCAATAAATATAGCAGTACATTACACAATGTCTGATGAAAATTCTCTCTTTATAATTTACGAATGTTTAAAACCGTACGAGAAAAATAATCTGGCAGTTTTTTTGTCGCCGTAAATAAATTATACAAATAGAGTATTATATTCTAACAATATCAAATCGATTAGCAGCCGACAGTTATATGAATTTCAAGTGTTAATCGCAGCATGCCAAATGCATTCATACTACTCATTTATTAAAGTTCTTTATTTAACAGTTCTAATTTTGCAATAATCAATTAGTTGAATGAATTGGTGGCTATATTGATATAATCTACTGCTGCTTCTTTTATTTTTGTTGAATCCATCTCATCCTGCAACTGCTGAGTAAACTGTTTTATCAAATTTTACGGGTAGAATATTGTCTCTTCTTAAACACTGGATGAACTTTTAATCGTACCGCATGCAGTTTGAAAATCGTGTTTTTTTTTTCTTTTTAAAAATTGGTAAAACATTTAAGGAATAGGTTATCTGAAACCAATTATGAACATAGAATAAAATATTGATATTATTTACTACGATTTCATATTAAACTAATTACGTAAGCCGCGACTCAAACGTCAGTCAAAATGCATATTATTTATTATTAATCACTATTATGCTCATCATTCGACAAAGCCATGTGTGTTGCTTCTTTAAGTCATACCCTGCTAGACAAACATTCATTTGTTTTTGTAATCCCCGACAGTGACTTGGATTCTTTTATGTGAGGAAGCTATCCAGCTAGCTTACGGAACGTCGGTGGTTCTACTCAAGTGCCCGTTCGTGCCTGAAATAATGCACGAAGGGGCACCTGAGGTCTTCCTCCACCAGTTAAGCTGGAACGTCGCGATATGACCTATATTGTGTCGATGTGACGTAAAACCCAATCAAAACAAACAAAATTTGTTTTGTCACAGGTCAATCAAATACATGACTGTTACAAGCCCTATTCTGTACTATTTTATGTTTATAACCCCAAACTGACCCTGGACAGTTCCAACAATTGAGACTTGACAATTATTTGATGAATTCAACAATAAGATTGTCCAAATGTATAATTATGGTTTTTGCACTGTTGACAATATAAAAGAAACAATAGACATACGTAAAAAATTTAAAGAGTATCACTTCTCATTTTTTGCTAACATTTAAACGAAGTAATACTACATGTATAAGAATTTCGTTTAATTTTATTCCTATTTGATAAATTGTATAAATCCTTAAAATAATTCTACCGCTCGTTTGTCCATAGAAGTAATGCAACCTAGGGGTTTTTTATCCATACTAAAATAATTTTATATAGAGGAATGATTCTTTCCAAGTAAAGTGTCAAAATTTCATTCGGTATAAATGGTTCCATTCATTGGTAATCCATTGGGAGTATTCAAATAACTTCATAGATAATTTGGTTGGATCGCCGAACGAGAGTTAATCATCCACTTCATAATTAATATCGATGTCTCATTGTTTATTTTGCGAGGAAATTGCAGAATAAATGTTCCACCAGAAATATTGAATGTATTCCAGAGGTTTTTTTCTTATTGAATTTCACCGAATGTCAACAGAAAAAAGCTATTATAGAGATTACTTCACAATGTGCCTGCAATATTAATGTCCATTATTATATTTACATTGTGACGGATTGCATTTAGATAATGGGTTTCTCCTTCTTTATTTGATTCATTCGATAAATGGATCATTCATCTTATTGAACATTAGCACTGACTAATTCCATTTTAGTAACTGTCATTTCCAATACATGTGACAGAGACAGATTTGACAACTTCCGAAACGCGTACAAATATTTCGTTTCAATTTCATTGATAGGCATATTATTTTGGCATGCTTGTTAATACTAAAATTCGACGAAAGGAGTTATATATTAATTCTATAGTTACGATTGTTTTCATAATGTAAAACTAAGCATATCTTTACGTTTCTTTGCGTATTAATACGAATTCAACGATTCGGACTTACTAAAGAAAAATAAAAAAAAGCATTGGTCTTCTATGAAACATAAGTTTGTTTAGAAAATAATTTCTCAGTGTATGATTATGATATCTAGATAAAGTTTGTTTTACTTTCAATATTGTTATTTTACTTTTATATGTCACTGAATATTTACCCTACAAAATGGTATATCAAAAATTGTATCGCAATAATAAAAAAACGACAATGGTTGTAAATGTATACTATATAAGTGCATTACGTTCTACATTATTAACCCCTTTCCTGCTACGTAAGTGAATTTTATTGACCAAGTTTTGTTTTGGTAACAGTCAATTCAGTGTTGAAGAGATTTCTATATCAATATACAAAACTCGAGATAACAACAGACGAACTGAGTCTGTCTGTTGGACTTGCTCTATTCTAGTGGTAAAGGCTAATTACCTTCTGTTACAGCAGGTTATGTGTTATATGTGTTATGTTTGTGGATTTTTTTTCGAGTCAAGAGAGATCATTTTATATAATAATTACTGTGTTAATATGAAATAACTTTTTGAAGATTTTTTTCCATTGAATAGGCTATCCTTCCATACGATGAATAAGAATCATATCGTTATGCATTAAATGAAACATTTGTCTTAATCCTAAATTTTAACCAAATATATGTATAAAATAAGGGTCAAACATGCATGCATCGCAGGCGTATTTCATATGAACGTTTTCTTTTTGAATTTGATTAAAAAATGAAGTGATACAATATACTTTTACAACATTAACTATTACAAAGCATAGCAAAACATTCAGAATTCATAAACTGAAGGATATGTCTTTGTATTGAAGGTAAAATGTTTTTTTGTTTCTTTAGGATATTCCTAAAATTTGCTGCAAGTTTATCTAATTGTATCTTTAACTTGTCTATAATAAGGGAGAATAAAGCTGTGATTGATAGCTCTCAGGGGAAATACATTCGTTATTGCGATGCTTATTTTCAACCAGATGACAGCTCAAAGTGTTCATACTATCAGAGAAATTCCTTTTCTGCAAGAACTTATACAAAATCACATTATTTTGTATGGAGCATATACACATCAATCTTTAAATATACATACTAATCTTAAAATATGTAATAATATGACATTCAGTTTGCTTTGATTCTGTTATATATTTTCAATTTGTTGCACCTAAAACAGTAGGCCATGTAAATAGATTTAAATTGATGCATTAAATGTACAAATTGTGTCATAATAAATGAAAATGTGTTCCAGATATTGATGTTAAGATTTAAAGCAACTGCAACTGTGTTTTGAAACACAATATCATTCTTGTGGACAACAATTTATCAGGAGTTAATGACTTACAAATATACTCAAAATATTTTTAAAGCAAAAACAAGCAAAACTCCGTACAATATGTTTCAATGATAACATTTATCAAATCTTTCAATAAATATGTTATAGTATATTTTTGTAATAGTTTGTATTTTTAATAATTTGAATAGAGCATTTTATAAAACTTTAGTTCTTAATTGCTGTTTATAATTGGATGTGTTGTAAATATACATTATTTTCTATTTCATTATAACATAATATTTTTTTATAGAAGATTTAGAAGAAAAAAAGGCTCATAGTATTAAAGGTATTGTATTTCTTTTCCTTTTTTGCATAATGAACGATAATTCTAAACATTTAATCTTATATTAAGTTGCAGATCCCGGATGTAACAGATTCCATTCAAAATAAGTGCTGTAATGGTATACTAGGATATGCTCGGCCATTCGAATACATGCCCTGCAACGAGATGAAATGTTGCAATGATACGGAGACAGTGGCCTTACAAAAAGTAAACCATGCTCTTGGATTCTGCTTTAGATGTGTGGTACGTATTTTGCCTTTTTCCTCTTGTACTTTTATAATGCAATCCATTCCTTACGAGCCTATGTTAAACAAACAAAGCTGAAGAACAATGAAATACATGACAATATTGAAATGTTTGACTGTTTAAAGCACGTATCTTGTTATCTTAAGGTATAAGAGGATATTTAAAAAAAACACAGAGTGGCAGTGCTTAGCACCGGATGGTTCTAGGAACGGTTTCAACTGTTACAGTAGTGTGTTTATACACTTACAGCTTGAAGCACAATCGTACTAAAATAAAAATATATATTAAGCTAAACCAACACAGTTCCATCAATACGCATTATATTTCATGTGAATAATTTTACACATAGAATGATATCTACCGATTAAAATAATTTCAATTTCTCTTCTCCTTAAAACACACTGCGCGCACAGGAGAAGAACACTTGCATTATGGATAAATTTACGCGAGCACCAACCGTTGTTGCTCGCTTGATTTTTAAAGAAATGACAAGGGCGCCATTTAAAAATAGCTTACTTTAATGACAGCCTCGGTAATTCCATTGTCAAAACATTACAGTCAAATAACACCGCACTAGCACATGAACATGGTAAAAATGCATAACGAAAACGGATCCTTAATACGAAAGGCAAATAGAGAAACGCATAATTGCCAAATCAGACGGATACTTCTATGCAAGAATAACGCAAATGCATGTTTTTTCTTGCACTGACATCAGCAGAAGCACTCGTATGTTTCAATCTCTTGCTATTTTGGCTCGGGCTTTTAATGTGTCTTCGTGCTTCTGCAAACAAGATGTATTTAACCACTCTAAGATGACCACTGATGTTTTCAAAGAAAATGTAACAGTAATATTTCAGCATACTTGAATTTTCTTGAATGTGTAAATAAATAAACATTGTACGATCCCAAAGCAGCACACCTTTTCATGTTCCAGTTATAAAATATAATTATAAACATATCAACTAAGATAACCTTAGCCCTTTATAAATGTAATGTAATGTAATGTAACTATTTCAGGCACAGACTACACCTGTCGGATGTTACTCACTGGGACAGGAAGTTGCTAGTACGAACGACACTACTATGGATTATAAATTACGAACTTGCTGCAGTGGCTTAAAATTTAAAGTGTTTACATACTTAAATGACGTAGCGATGACTATAAAATGTGTACATAGGTGACCAGAATGTTGTGATTTAGTTCTTTCTTAACAATGTTCTTAATAATAAAGAGTCCTACATGATTTTTGATAAGTAACGTGTAATTAAACCAAACAAGAGAAAACATGATTCATAATATACGTGAAAGATTTCTTAATTCTATGGAAGTGAAATTGTGAAAGTTATTTTTTTTTCAGTTAAAAAAATGAATGGATACAGTATATATCTTTTGAAATTAGGATACGTGTTAAAACAATTCTTAAGAAACCAATTTGTCTCAATTTGAATTTGGACATACTTATTCAACGGATAGATCTCTTCATAGGTACTCAATCACAAAAGACGTATCTGTTATTTGTTTACTTGTTCAAAACTGTTGTGCATATTCCCCCAAAACGCCTTGTCCTAATTGTTTCATTCTATCATTGTTTCGTGTTAACATATAATTGATCACATGGCTCTTGCATCAAGAAGCATACATATTGTATAAGAGAAGTTGAGTTTCTGGTTAACCAAAGCATCTCCTAGCCAAGCGGTAACGTTTATACATCAGTTTTGCATTATGCTATCAGATTTATGTACAAGTTTTCTGATATATATATATTCATAATGCTATAAAGACTATCGAAACAATAGGCTATCTGATTTGTACTTGTGGATGTACAAAAAGTAACCGTCTGAATATTACTTTTCTATCGATATCACTTTGATTGTGTTCACAATAAGAAAACCCACAGACATTTTAGCCAATCAACGAGCATGTTCTATTTCTTTCCACGACAGACAGTGCAGTAACTGGCATGAGGGTAATAAACACCTGCACTACGGTTAATGCACTGTGCATATATGTGTTTACGATTTTACTTTACACATTTTCAATAAAAAGGCCTCTAAACAAAACTATGGTACAACTCATAGAAATATCATGTAATGATTTGCTTTATTGTATGAAGATATCGGGCATATCATATGAACACAATAGTAATGTTAAATAGTTATAAAAAAAGAAATTATTTAATAGGTAAATCACTATTATAGTGGTCATTCTGCATTTAATAATATTAATGTTGTTTTCAGCTCGTGCCGTTTACATTTAAAACTTGTTTCGAAATATCTTTTAATATATAAGAATATCTGTAGACAAACTAAGCCAAGATGTTCCAGCTTAAGTTAGTAATGCAAAATAATTTATATTTTCTCAATTCTAGAGTTCCAACATGGCAATACACATCTTCCTATACTATGAACTTGCTGACAACGCATAAAATTTATTTAAAAATATGACTTTTTCAACTTTAGATTAACATAGGCGGCTTAATATTCACTTGTTGACAATGAATACGTTTAATTGCATGACTATTTCAACTTCAGATTAACATAGACAGGATAATATTTACTATACGTTTAATACCATGTATACTTCAACCTCAGATCCTAGTAATATCCTCAAGCTGACAACGCATACGTTTAATACCATGTATACTTCAACCTCAGATTAAAATAGACGGCTTAATATACGTTTGATTGCATGACTTTTTCAACCTAATATTAACACAGATGGCTTATTATTCTCGTGCTGTTATCATATACGTTTAATAGCATGACTATTTCAGATAAAAACAGGCGGCTTAGGAATACGCTAAAGTGAAATAAAATGACTGTTTCACCTTCATGTCAACAATAAAAAAAACGCCTTATAACTGAATTTTATTATGAAGCTGTTTCATCCTTACCACTTTTAATATAATATTTAATATATTTAATGATTTAGGCTGAACAATTCATCAGTTTAGGGGCAATAGTCGCAAGGGTAAAATTGATTGCCGTTAAAGGTTGAAATAAACAAAATTACTAATCAAATCGTCTGATCGGATAAAATATTCATTCATATGCTTCATTTTTTTAATAATAATTCAATTGCATGAAATAATTTTTTAAAAGATATTGATTTGATAGAATGATGCTAAAAACAGATATGCAGATATTACATGTATTAAGCAGTGCTCGAATTGGACGGGGTTTTATATGTCATGTGTGTCTGTTGTACAAATATTTATATAAAAATATTTTCGACTTGATTGTCTTTGAAGCATATGTTGTGATTTGTGTTTATCAATTATTCCTTATCTGTTTTGTAATAATTATTATGTGTTTTTGAAAGGATGGGTGTTTCTTATAAATTGATATCTGATGTGTCCTTTAATCATGATGACGAAATTGAAAGTTGTATGTTTGGTGTCCAGTACTTTCTATGACTATGACAATGTTCTAAGTAAGAATTTACTTTAACATATCAGTGTTTATTAAACTGTCATTAAATACTTGCATATTAAAATTTTAAAATAATGTTTGACTTCTTTTTATGTATTATAAAATGCCTTAATATTGAAAAGATAATATTGTATTTACCAGTATTTCATAAAATCAACCAGTCCTAGACATATTCGGTAAGAAACTTTAACATTAGCCTTGTATATCCATGACAAATGTAAAGGATAATGATTACTATACTCAAATTCAAATAAGTTAAAATATCATTACAAAATTCATGATTTTATCCAAACTATATAAATATCTACAAAGCCAATGTATGTAAATATGTTATTATGTATTTTACATTGAACTTATACAATTTGGATTTCTTTTAATATTTATGTTTTTACATCAACTTTAATCACAATTATACAAAGCAAATCAAATACAGACAAAATAACTGCATTTTAAATTATTTTTTAAGCAAATTGAACTGCTGGTATATGATAGATCGATCTATGTAACAGTACATTACAATATTCCGATCAAAATTGTCTATTTTCGGTCGTATTTAACCCCCCTGAGTAAATAATATCGAGCCTGGTAGTTATTTGACGCCAGATATAAAGAGAAAATAAACCGACAATAATTTTCTCACAATGTAATACCTATTTATAATCAATGAAAATAGAAATATAAAGCATTTACACAGCATGATAGTTCAAAATAGTGCATCAGTGCACTTTTTGTTAGTTCTGCGTCTTGTTGTTTTTATCGGTCAATTTAAAAGGTATAACTAAAAATAGTTGAATGGATTTTTATTACAAGATAATTTATGAAGATAAATATAGGGCTAAGCATAGAAGAATTCGATCAGAAGTGTTGTAATTATAAAATGTAAATACCTTATATGTCTCTATTAGCATGCTTAGTTATTTGCATATCAACTTATTGACTACTTACAATTTGGCAAAATTATCCCAAAATACACATATTTAATGACACTCTTGAATAGTTTGTCAATAATTCTAGTTAGATAAATGAAAAGGTATTAAGATCTGAGTTGAAGTAAAATTACATTCTTATCAGAATTAAAAAATACATATAAAAATGCTTTTACGTATATACCCCCATTTCCGAGTTAAAGCTTGAGAAAAAAATCTAATTGCATAAGCGTAACTTTTGTTTAAAATACACTTGTCAATGAATGTTTTCAAGAATTTCATGTTATGTCAAGGGAACAAAAACTATTATGGAGATTACTTAACAATGTGCTTGAACTATTATTGTCCATCATGTTTTCTTTACATAGTGAATGATTGCATATAGATAATGGAGTTCCTATTTAAGTCAATACATATTAATGGGTATTATGTTTTATCAAACATCAGTATTAAATAAACCATTTTGGTCACTGTCTTTTCTAAAACATCACTTTGAGTAAATTTGTTTTAGCACAATGAATGACAAGTTAACTTAGCTATCTTAAAAATATACTTTTCTTCTACTTTTTAGAATCAATATCAGACGTCTATTTTTAAAATATTTTTTTCCGAAGAAGAAAATATGCATACATTAAAATACTGAATATCAATGAATATCACAAAATTGTTCTTTCATATCAATTTTCAATTAAAATTTTTTCATGTTGAAAATCTTGGATGTAAATAGCATAGATGCAAATAGATTACTTTAAATAAACGTCACTGACGTACTTCAGAGTTTGGAAAAATCAAAAGAACTCAAATTAACCAACAAAATTAGACAAATTCTTATGAAAGAACAACCCAAGTGTTTGGAAGCATAATTATTTTGCTTAAAGCATTAATCATCCTTTTATTCTTTGTTTTTAAATCGAAATGTTTAACTCAGTGGTATGCTAACTATTGCATAGTTTGCTTTTATGTCACTAATTTAAACTTTTTAGACTGCAAATCGTACGTCCTTTTCTGATAAGTTCAAGAATACAATTGTCATTTATTGTTATAAAATATTATTCGTTATTGTATTGTAACTTTTTTGTAATGAATATTGTTTGATATTTCGGGGCGTTGATACTATCAAAATATTATATTGCGGTCTCTAGAATTGTCTGTGAAATCACCTTTTGGATAATTCATTGCATCTAAATAGGTAATTATTGATCAAGTCAAATCACCATATATATCAGGATAATGTATGGCAATTAAGTAGGCCATTAATCGATTCTGTGTTTAACGTCGCACTAACACGTTAAAAGTCATATGGCTACTTTCTAGCATTACTGGCTGAGGAAGACCCCCGGTGCATTATCTAAGGCACGAACTGACACCTAAGTAGAACCACCGACGTTCCGTAAGCCAATTGATAGCTTTCTTACATGAAAGAATATGAAGTCCCTTGCGGGATTCAAATCCACATAGGTATGGGGCAAGTGGCTTAAAGTCAACGACCTTAACCACTCAGTCACCATGCACTGTTAATTTAGTCAATTCACAAGGTATCAAATACTGCTAATAGATGATTCACCGAAGTTGAATAGGCATTAATTGATCAACAGTTTTATTTCCATGGCGCACTTGATAGCATTTGCAATGGCACATGGACATTATATTTTGTCTTTAAACCTTGCCAACTGAAGTTTATTATAAGAAGAACCGTATATCGAGTCATACACCTATTTATATTTCATGCAATAGACATTCTTATTATATTTGACAGAAAGAGTATATTTCTATTCAGAATAGTTCATTATTACACTCTCAGACATATTATAATACATTAAAATGACAAGATGTATAATAGATATTCGTACTTCATTTAATAAGATGATAGTCTTTAACAATGTTTAGGATATATTTTTTAAATTTGCCTCATATCAATGTGGTGTTCAAATTGTTTGATCGGACATTCCAGAACATAAACTTTATTTTTAATTTTTGCAATATTTTTATTTCCGCTATTAATCTATAACAAGTTTTTCTTTATTTATGAGTTCTGTAATATGTAATGGCTTTTTGATCTAACATGAATACATTATGGCACAAAAATTGCTTTAGGATTCGTTAACATTAATGTATGAAATTTTTAATAGATGTGTTATGATCTAATAATGTTTGTGAAGAGTATTCAAAGACAAATATACGATCACGAACAGTTAGTTAAAAAATATTACAACTTCTGAAGTTGAGATGATATCGAATGCTTTATAAAATTTGTTTTTAATTAAAATATTGACGACTTTAGACAACCAAAAGCACAGCATACATTTCAGTTAGTTTGTTGAGTATGAAATTTATAATCAGTTTCATATTACTTCAACACACAGCCTGTAAATAATTCATTCAAATCTACCTCTAAAATATAAACAGTGTACCTATTTAGGAATTTGATAGTGTATATTACATTTGACACTTATTTTTTCACTCAGAAATTTTCCTTGTTTTTTCGCTGTGTTCTACTCTTAAAAAGTCAATATCACAATCTTTAGATGGCCCTCTTATCGAAACGAACACATCAATGGCAACTCGCGTTAGTCAATATCATATTTTCATCTTCAGAAACCACAAATTGATTTACGTCAATTAAGTTTTAACCCGACAATTCGAAGAATAGATGGCTACTGTAATCACCCTGATGTCGATGTCGTCACACTTAGGTTAATTTTTGCGTGCAAGTGGATTTCTCAAAAACTGCCGAAGGAAATGGAATAAAGCTCCACGCACTTGTTCTCTATCATAATCTACGATGATGAATATCGGTCACGTAGGTCTGAATTATATTTTTATTAGCCCTTTGCTAAATGTTAAGCGAGTGCTTACATAAGGCAAACTTTTGTTTAATATGAAGAATTATAATTAGTGATGAAACTTACATTGCGATCTCTTGTTGAAAGGGTTTTATGAAAAGACCATAGTGTGCCGGTACATGTATTGTGCCGGTACATATTTATCGATTACTCATTTCGAAAGTAAGCTTATGTTGTTGGGGCCGTCATATCTATTTTAATTTTGAGCTGATTGCGAACTCAAGTAAAAATTAAGTCAACAAGATCTCATGTCATAAAATTTCATCTAAATTGTGAAATCCTTCAAATTGCTAATTAATAAACATGACAATTAATTATAAAATGTTTGATCAAACTGTTCTCTCTCATGGTTCTTTATTTGCCCTGTATTGAATGATATCACGTCTGGCAGTAATCTGTCGCCTCAATATAAGGGTGAAAACAGAATAATTATTCTTACAATACGAAATCAATTTAAATACGATGAGCGATGACAATGTACAGAATGAAGCACAGTTTGAGAACCTTCAGTCAGGGTTGTTGATTTAAGCGCAATGTCTTTATAATTTTAAAATAATCGATATTGCTCTATTAAAACTCTTTTTCAAAAACAAAAGGTTTCATAACAGGCCATTATTTAAGAAAATTATACCGCTAAGTAATTTTTGTAGAATTTGTCGAGTTTAATCTTTATTCATTTTTATGTAGGTCTCCTTTTTACATTGTAAACAAAAAACAGATCTTCTATGAGAGAGTTTAAGACGATACTGCACGTGTTGTTATTGCAAGTCATACTTAAGTGTAAAATATGCGGTGAATTAAAAATGAAATTTGTTATTTTTCCGTAATTCCATAAAGCCAATTTCAAGGATAAAAATCGTGAAATAATATTTAAATAAATGTGGATTGAATTTAATTCTATCAATCTATTTACAGTAAAAAGATTCCTTTCAAATAAAAGTGACAACGTTTTATATGATATAATTTGTTTTATTTATATTTTAATCTTTATAAATGTATTTTGAGCACAAGCATTTTTTACTTGGGAACCACATGTCGCTTTTCGTGGAATGATTCTAACGTATCAGATTGAAGGTTCCATGACCACGGCCGTATGAACACATCTACAGATTTGTTAAAAATTCAAAATGTCACCTGTTCGTTGTTTTAAATGTTGAATTCTGCTTTAGCCGGTGCTAGGGGGCGTGCACTTTTCAGTACTGTTTATGAACAGGCTCAATCAAACCGAGCCTGCAACAGTTTCAATTGTTCTGTTTTGGACATTCTTCAGGGATTCTATTACTCTCTACTTTCTATGTATTTCGGACAGATAACTGTGTTAATAATCATCATTTTTAATAGGTACATTGTCATAAGAAAATATGAATTATGATAGAAATATGATATAGATAATAAAGTTGTTTTTGTATTGCATTTTACCTAATAATTTTTATAAACATTTGAACACGGACTGCTGTACAAAGAAACCAGAATCATAATAAATTTCCATTGATTCAGACAACGTTTACGCACAAAAAACTATTTTTAAAGATCCTGTAACACATTTTTTATGGTTTTGTATCATAAATATGATGCTCAAATTAAGATTTATCAATTTTGTCAGTTCCAAAAAGCATTATTTATTATAATAAAGATATTACCGACTTTAACATTTCATGTAAATAATGGGAGGTAATAAAAATCTTTTTTTATAAAGACTAAGTCAATTTTTCAATAAGAAATGAATGTATATATTTTAATGATTATATATAATATTAAGTACAAATATTTGAAGTACATTTTTTTACATATTCTTCGATGTTTGAAAATTGTTTTATAAGCATAGTTATATACATGTATATAATTTCTTTTAAGTGTGGTATACAACCTCAATTACAACATACAGGATCTTTTAGTCTTTTTGCGAAGCTAAAAAAATACGATTTCTAGACATTTAAAAGTTAAGCACATATATTATATTCATTTAAGTGAAAGAGTTTTGAAAGATTTTGCACTGGACATTAATTACGAATTTGTACATTGACATTTTTAATCATAATTAAGAGTTAAACACTTAATTGCTGCCCGCCATTATGCAATTATGATCATAAGATGTTCATCATATTTTAGCCTGAGGGCCGAAGTTTTCAGCGTTAAGCACACGGTCGAAAAAAGGTTTAATCTTGAAATTCTTTCAATCTTATATGATAAAATCTAAGAATTATCCTTCCTAACTTTAAGTATGATAACTGTATAAGATCTAACTTCCTTTTCAAATAGAAAAATGAAAGAAAATGTGTGCTAATGAATTAAATTTTTTCCATGCAATTTAAACTTAAGTGCGAGTGCTGCATCATATGATCTCAACTAACTTTACTGAACTGATCAGTGAGGTTAATGGTACAATAATTATTTAGGTTAGCTGTTTGTTTTTATCTCAAATCTGTTGGGAATTCAAATATTACTTTAAAATGGATTAGTATGAATCACAAAGTGAGATATTATCGACAATTCCTCCCTTGCTTGGTCCAAATGTCCATTTGTAATATTAAATTGTTCCTAGAATATTTTATTAGATAATACCGTTGTAACAAATTTATTACCGTCGTGACGCAATAGAACGGGCTTGTAGTTCCCAGGTTTTTGTATTCAATTTGAATAAAAATAACTCGCTATAAGAGTACGACAAATGTCACAGGAAACTGATTTGAATCCAAACCAAACATCTTAGGATTTCGACTGGCAATTTCTCATAGAAAATAGTGAATAAATTGAACATTTAATGTCATGAACGAACTAAAGGAATTGAAGGGCTACTACTGTACAAATATTTATATTAATAGAATAATGTTGTAAATATTGGATTATATGTCATGTCTGTCTGTACTAAATACTTTAACTATAATCACTTTATTTAAACTAACTTGTTGTGACTGATGCGTAATTATGTAGCCTTAACCTTAGTTATCGACATTAAATTATAACTTTTGGAAACAATACACTTTCAGTGTTGACATATTTTATAAAAACAATTCATATGATATAGCTGTATACCATTTTACGAAACATAATGCTCATTATTTCGTTGTCCAGTTCAAAAGAATTTTAAGGAAAATTGTCAATTAGGTTGGTCAGTGAAAATAATTAATTATGAAAAATGTTAAGAATAACAACTGCCTAATATATGATATAGCTTTATACCCTTTTACGAAACATAATGCTCATCTTTTTGTTGTCCGGTTCATAAGAATTGGCTATATTGTTAAGAAAATTTTCAATTAGGTTGGTCAGTGAAAATAATTATGAAAAATGTTAAGAATAACAACTGCCTAATATATAAAAAGAATGTCCCACATTTTTTTTAATTGAACGTTAACGGTACATTGCAAATACATTTTTAGATCTTTTGTGGGTCACGTGGTGTATCGATAATACACACTTTCAAGACTATACAAATGAAATCAACAATGGCAAAATAAAAAGTTATTTTACACATTGGCCTTACACTTTGATGAGAATAATGTTAAATGTTTTCCTTTACCTTTTTACAACCTTATTTATAAGGCGCATTGATTATGAAAAAAAATCATGAGTCCGTGAAAAGTGTGAAGAAGAATTATAATTATGCTCTGTTGGAGCAAGTCAAATTCAAATATTTTTACACATTGTATTGCAAATTTTATATTTTAGTAACTTTTTAAAGATAATATTATTTATGTAAATGTAATGTTATTTTCTTACCCTTAAACTCAACCATTTAAGGTCAGCCTGTACAATGTATTTTTTACACCACACTCACAATCATACAAAAAAACCAGAGCAATTACAGACAAAACTCTCGTTCAATAATTTAGGAGAAAACTGAAAATACGCTGAATTTTTATTCCATTATTGAACATCTGGCCTATGATAGATCTATAAATATAACAGTTCATTACAATATTCATTTCTGATCAAAGTGGTCTCTTTTTGTTCGTATTTAAACCCCCTGAGTAAATAATATCGAGTCTGGTAGTTATTTGACGCCAGATATAAAGAGGAACAAATCAACAATAATTTCCTTACAATGCAAAATCTACTTTTAATCAATATGAATAGAAATTTACACAGCAAGATATTTTAAGATAGTGCGTCAGTGCACTTTATGTTATTAGTGTTACGTGTTTTTAAAGCAGTCAATTTCCTTTTTAACTTTAATACTATAAAACAAGAAGTATCTTTTAAAAAAGATACACGGCCGAAGTAAAGCTGATTTACATGCAAAGTTAAGTTATTTCTAAGTTTTCAATACAAAACAAAATATAAGTGCAATGTATGCATAACAATGACATAACAATTATTTATTGAAGTTAAGAAAAAAACTCGTTTTGTAAATATTGAAATAAAATTATCGCATATTTATATTGATGATTTTCAAAGTAGACAACTTTTATTTTCGGTGTCCCTATAACTTGTTTTACGTTTGTCTTTATAATTTTTATAATCGTTTACAAATTAACCAAAAAGTTAAGAACTATCCTCATTCCTGAACATTTTATTTTAGAACTATCCTTTACATTTTAAGTTTATAGTGGCAAAAACATTCCCTTACATTCTATTTTACAGCTATCCTTAAAAATTTCATTTCAGTAGGGTAAGAAACATTCTTTACGTTTTACTTTAGAAGAGTTAGATCTATCCTTAACATTTTATTTAAGAATGACCAATGAGATTCGCCGATTTCTGTTTGTAATTCTATAATGATCAATAAAAATTATTTTCATGTTCAGTTAATTTGACATGAAGTCAAACTGATGCCAGACGGTCTTCGTCCGAAACACAGTCTGACTCAATAGATTTTCATTACAAATTAAATGTTTAAAAAATGTTAAAACATGTTAAGTGCAGAATAGTTCTTTCAAAGTGTTGTAACTGTAATATATGTTTTAGTAAATATATCTCTATTTGTATGCTTGATTTTGAGAATTAAGATTTTGATTGAAATGAAATAAGCTACCCTGGGTCAAGTAAACACTTTGAAACAACCCTACGATCCTAAGATGCTTATTAGATAAAACGATAAGTATATACACCACTTTCAAATTCTTACACCATAAGTTAAGTGTGCGTATTTATCGTATAACAAACGCAATTGTTGTTACAGGTACGTTTAAATGTTGTTTTTTATATGTTGTTTTTTTTTGGGGGGGGGGGGGGTTAATCATGGAATATCAACCGTGCAATTTCTGTTATGGAGATTACTTAACAGTGTGCTTTTAATAGTTATTTTATTTCTGTCCATCATTTTATTTACATAACGACGGAATGCATGTTAGATAATGGGTTTTCCTACTTAAGTCAATTCATATTAATGTGTATTTTGTTTCATCAAACATTAATGTTGAATGAACTATTTGAGTCACTGTCCTTTCTAAAACATCTCTTTGCGTATGATTCTTTTGCACGAGGAATGAAAAGCCTATTTATTGTTCTTAAAAATATACTTTTCTTTTACTATTTCAAAGTAAAATCAGAAGTATGTTTTTTTTTAAATATTTTCCGTCTGCACCGTGTATATCCAGTAACGCCGAAAGCGAAAAATAACGCACGATTCGTGCAATAAGTAACGCAAAATTTTGTGCAATAAATGGCGGATAACTGACAGGATTTCCAACGCGGTAAGTAAACTGGCAAATATATTTTTTAACCGAACTGAAAATAAGGAATAGCCGCATACGGCTGCGAAGACATTATTCTTTGTCCCTTATCAAGATTATTTCCACGAAATTATTTATTTTTTAAGATCATTCGTGAAAATGATGACTTGACCACCGTTTTGAGCGAGATTTTAGCATTTTGTCGGCTCATGTAAGTAAAACAATGCATATTATACCCTATAATTTCGATTTTCGGTAGGCAATCGACATAAACTTAACTTCTGATGATATCGAAAATTGAAATTAAACTGATAAAATGTGATTCAAACTTTTTATGAGGTAACGAAAACGAAAAATCGAAATGAATTCAAGTGACATGAACACTCAGACATATTATTTTAATATGGCAATTCATATGTTTTGAAGCATTATTGTGCTTTAAGCATAATTTCATCCACTTTCTTTCAAACAAAAATCAAAAGTTTATCTTACAAAACTTACATTGTATTGGTTTTGTGCTTACTAGTGCATAATTTGTCTTTGTGTCTCTAAGATAGTCTTATTATATGCTGCAATTCATGTGTCCTTTACCGCAAATGTTTAAAATTTCGAGAACAAAATTGTTTGTACATTGCTTATAAAATATTATCCATTATTGTATTGAAAATGGTTTGTTATGAGTACTGTTTGTTATTTAAAATTGTTGATACTATTAATTTATGATGTAACGGTCTCCAAAATGTCTGTGAAATCGAGGTTTGGGTAATGCATTGCACTTAAATAGTTGATTGATCGAGTCAAGTCACCAAAATCAAAAGGTTTTTATTAATTTTCATTGGATAATGAATGGCAATTTAGTAGGTCATTATTCGATTTTTATATAACCATTTGTTCATCTGCTTTATGGCGTTTTAATTGCATTTTCAATGACTCATGAACAATATATTTTGACTTCTTTCCTCGTCGATTGAAGTTATATTATAAAAAGTACCGTAAATCAAATTATAAAGTATCATAATGATTAATATTTTTATTCGTCAGATATCCTTGTTAAATTTTGACATTAAGAGTCTATTTTTATAAAAGAAAATAGTTCATTAATACACTCTCAGACATATTATCTTATACCAAAATGACAAGTTCGTACCTCCATGAATGAGGTAAGATAGATTCTAACAAATTTATCTCATATCTAGGACGTGTTCAATTTGTTTGCTTGTTCATTCTAGAACATTTACTTTATTTTTGATTTATGAAATGTACTCTGTAAATTGTTAGAAAATTGAAAAAAAAGAACTTTCTTTAAACTGTAATCATGACTTTTTAAAGACACTTTACATCAAACTTTACATCAAATAAATGGAATATGACCACAACATAGCTTGCAGAATGGTTTACTTTATATGATATTTCTATTAGATGTTGCTTTATGGTTCAACGAGTTATCTTAAGTGTCTTTTATCACGGATATTTAGACAATATGACACGTATGTCAGTTAAGATGATATCAAATGTTTATCAAATTTGGAATAAGATGGTTTCTTTTTACTTTAGACAATCAAAAGAACAACAAACCTTTAAGTTACTTTAATTAATGTGCAATATAAAATAAATTCAATGTTACTTTAATACAACATTCTGAATGAAATGTAAAATTTACTTTTATCATGATAAAAAATAGTGCATTTGTTTTGTTCTTTAGATATTCCTGAATAATAATTGATTATTTTATTATACTTTTCGAAACATTGTTTTCCCATTTATTTTCAACTCTATGATACTTTTTCAAAATGATCGTATCGATGGCAACATTATCTTTTCATCTACGAAAACCACAGATTGAATTTCATGTCGAATATAGAGAAATTTTGTACTCACCTCGGATGTCGGTGTCGGCGTCAGTGTCACACTTTGGATCAGTTTCTGCTTGTTAGTTGATATCTCCAAAACTACTGAATGGAATTGGTTGAAACTTTACAAATTTGTTTTCTGTGAGTGTAACATTATTGGCACAGAGTTTATATATATGAGTTACCTTTGTTAAAGAGGTATGCCCCAGTATATAACAAGTGACAATAATATGAACTTGATAAACTTGTTGTTATGTGTCGTGTTTGAAAACTTTTATCAAAGGACAATAGTGTGCCCGTTTAAGTTCAGAGACGCTCAGTCATTACTCATTTCGAAATTGAGCTTCGATAAAATAATGATGATTAATTTTGTTAAGCCCGTCATATTTCGCTTTTTAGCTGCATTTGACGTTGAAGAAAAAAAGACAAACAAGATTTAATGTCATAAGATTCCAGCTAAATTCTGAAACTTTTCATTTCGATGATCAATAAACATGACAATTAATTATAGAATGTTTGATCACTCTTTTCTCCCTTGTGGTTCTTCATGTGCCCTGTATTGAATAATATCACGTCTGGCAGTAATCTGTCGACTAAAAAAGAGGAAACAAACAGAATAATTACTCTAACAATACGAAATCAATTGAAATACGACGAGCAAGATAATTAACAATTTAAAGCACAGCTTGAGTATTTTCAGTCAGAACTAGTTGATATTTTGCATCGTCTTTATTTTGAACTAATTGATATTGTTTAACTTATTAATCATTTCAAACACAAAAAAAAATCATAATGGGACTTAAATAAAAAATATTGCATCGCTAAGGAATTTCTTTGGTGAGTTAAATCATAATTGAGAGAGTCTGAGACGATTACTCATCTGTTATAATTGCAACTCATACTTATCTGTAACATGTACTGTTAATTGTAGGTATAGAGGTCATTAGAGAGAACGACGTTCCTGAAGCCCATCCCTATATGACATTTGCTATCCTTTTTTTTAAGCGGTTATGCCAGTTTCATAATCTTTATTACGTACATAAACATGAGTTTTATATGGTGGCTGATTTGTGAAATTCATGTTTTCGCCCCGCGACCCCGCCGAGGGGGCGCTGAGCGAAATTTCGCTAATAAGCGAGGGCGCGGGGCGAAGTTAAATAAATAAAACTTCGTCCCTCGGGGGCGCGGAGCGAGATTAAAGAAATAAAACGGCGGGGTCGCGGGACGAAAACATGCTAATAAGCGAGGGCGCGGGCGAAGTTTAATAAATAAAACTTCGCCGCGCGCCCCCGCTAATTAGCGTTGTTTCGTCCCGCGACCCCGCCAAGCGAAAAGTCGATAATTAACAAGTTAAAATGGCGGGGGCGCGGAGCGAAAACACGCTAATAAGCGAGGGCGCGGGTCGAAAGTTAATAAATAAAACTTCGTCCCGCGGGGGCGCGGAGCGAGATTTAAGAAATATAACGGCGAGATCGCGGGACGAAAACATGCTAATTAGCGAGGGCGCGGGGCGAAATATAACAAATAAAACTTCGCCACGCGTCCCTGCTAATTAGTGTGTTTTCGTCCCGCGACCACGCCAAGAGAAAAGTCGATAACTAACAAGTTAAAATGGCGGGGGTGCGGAGCGAAAACACACGTATTAGCAAGGGCGCTAATTAGCGTGTTTTCGCTCCGCGCCCCCCCCCCCCCCCCCCCGTTTTTTTCTTAACTCTCCTCCCGCGCCCCCGCCTCCACTAATTATTGTGTTTTTGTCCCATGACCCCGCCGTTTTAACTTGTTAATTCTCGACTTTTCGCTTGGCGGGGTTGCGGGGCGAAAACACGAATGGCAGAAATCAGCCACCATAGTTTTAACAATGATTTTGTTGTTATTTTTTTTTATTTGATACCTTTTGATTATAAGATTTGTTTAGTGATACCTTGTTTTGTATTTTGGACGATTCAATATATCCATTTTATATTACTTCATTCTTTATGAGAAAATCACAATATAAACAAAAATTATGATATATGTATTCCAGAAGGTTTCGTATAGCATTTCTCAGACCATTATCTACAAATATTTTTCACATATTGCTTTACAAATAATCTAGAGTTCTTAAAATTATATTTTATTAATATAAATTGCTTTAAATAATTAGGTTATTTTTTCTCCGAATTGTGAAAATAGTTTGAAAACGTCACAAAAAAAATTTGAAGTCGAGTTTTGAAAAAAAAATATGTGAAAACTGATCAAAAAGAGATAAGATTTTAAAAGAAAATCATTTTCTTTTTAAATTCATTTAAAAGTTAGCGTTTTTGTAGATGTGTCACTGGAAATTATTTAAGGATTTGCATATTGACTACATTATATAATTAATACTATGTTGTTGTTTTTTCTCGCTATAAAGCGATCATGACCCTAGGATATCCATATAAGCCTTCGAGCTGCAGCTTTAACGTTACTTCTTATCGAAAAACAATTTATACTTGAAAATATTTCTACAGTAACTATAAAATTATCAGCCCTAACATCATGAACATGATGTATTATAACCGTATAAGATAAGCTTTCTTTTTAAATAGCAAAATAAAACAAAATGTGTGCTAAGGCATGAATTATTATACAAGAAACTGAAGTGCAAGGGTAATGATTCAATAATTATTTTGGTTAGATGTTTGTTTTTCAGATCTGTCAGGAATTTACTGGTTACTTTAAAGTTGATTAGTATTAATCACAAAGTAGTTGATATATGAATCACAAAGTGAGATAAAATCATCAATTCTTCCTGTATAATGTCCTAATGTCCATTTGAAGTATTGAATCTTTACCGGAACGATTTTATTCTTGAAGCGTTAACACCAATTTGTATTATTTATGTACATATAGTTTTACAATGTGCCTTAATTACTAATTTATATTTTGATATTTGCATCAATATTAATACACTAATGGTTTCTCCGATAAGCATTTGTCAATGATTAAAATTACCCGTTTATACAATACTACAAATATTTAACAAACTGATCTTATATAAGTTCCTGTCTAATAGAATATAAAACAAACGAACAGGTCTAACAATTTCTGATCAAATATGACTAAAGAATATTTGATAAAAATAAATTTTGCATAAAAACATAATATTGTTTGAGCACTAAAGGCTTGAACAGGTTACATGGGGACGAATTTCTATTTGCGGTACGGCTAATGACGTACCGGCATTTAGCACATCCTTTTCCTTTCACCATTTGTATAGGGGAAGGTTCAATTTCGGACGGTGTAGACTTTGTAAAATATTCATGTTCATGTTTTATTTACTTATGAAATTTTGGGCACACACCCTCCTCTCCCTCATTGAGGTATGAATTGTAAATTAAACTACTTGTGTTTGCTGTCGTGTTTTCGGTTTGTTTTTCAGACTGGCACGGCACGTCGTGGCTCACAATTATGTGTGGATGAACAATTTCAAATGCTGAACAGATTGATGGTATTACAAAAACAAATGGATGTTCTAGTGACCAATAGTAAAATGACATTTTTGTGATGAAATAGTATGATAACAAACATTTGTGTTTGATAACAATATTTAATTATATATTATGATATTGTTTATCTGCATGTGGCGTTTTTCAGTATGCGCCACCAGCCTTTTTTGTTGTTGCTGTAATTTCAAAGGAACCAAGTCAGCATCTGTTCCCAGGGCTTTCTTCTTTCTATTTCATTATTAGATAAATTACAATATAGTTTATAAATTATTCTTAAAGTTATGTGAGCCAAGGCCATTACTCCCATTCTTAAATAAATATGAATATTTAATATACATCATTGTTTTGTGATTTATTTCCCCTTGTAATTATTGGACTATAAGTTCTGGAAGAAGAGAATCATGTTGTATTGCATAAGATGACATCTAGCGATTTTTAAATTAATATTCTAGTGACATATTGTTTTTCGTATCATCTGATACATATCGAGGTATCATAAGAACATCTGAACAAAGCAAGTGGTGATTAACGTTTAAGATGTAAGCCCTATTTGTTTTTTTCGAAATTATTATATTGTTATCAGTACGTTGACATAGCCTGAGAATTTCCCTTGGGATTTTACCCTGCCTGTCCTTAAAATACAAGATAAAACTGGTTGGTCGAAAGTCGCATAATGTACGCCACCCTTATATTTTCAGCAATATAGTCGTTTATGATACAATCAATATCTAAGTAGTACTACGTAAAATGATAGACTATGAGGTAAAAGCACGCACAAGGTTTGCATATGGCTGACTTTTACAGTTTACAGATTATAAACAATTTGATTTATAATATTCAAATGACATCTTCTTTCCAAAATTTTCTTTTCGTCTTTGACATGGCTTCAGATGTCTATGTTTTGCATTAATTAAGCAAACTGACTTAGAACTAGAGTCTATTGTATATTTTTCATTATGAGTAGGGAATTCTGTCAATATGAACAGTTAAGGTTATCACTATAGCAGCCATTCATTATTAATATTATTAATATAAATATTTCTAAATATTCTCTATAAAAAAACCTTAAAACACGTAAAAGAATTTATTATTTTTTTCTCAGCTTGAAAAGAAACTCTCTCTCGAAGGACCAGGAAAATTAAGAAAATATAACATTTTGATTTTAGCTTTTACTTATCACTTAACACTCCCTGTTGGAAGTACAGAACAGTAAAGAAATCTGAAATGAAATCTATTTTCTTTATTACATCTTACATATACATTATACATAACCAGAGTTATGGACTACAAATCGAAACACTTTGCTTTATTTCTTTTCTTTTTCCAGGCATAGTTAGTTCTAAAATAGATTGATTTGCACCCTGACCATTTTCCTATGGGCAGCTCGTGAAGATGGACAAGTCTTAAATTAGCACATAATTAAGACGAATGCTGCCATTTCACTAAAGCTGTACCATTATCATTGGCAATTAATATCTCTTCGTTTAATGATAGATACGGACATTTTCGTTAAGAGGCATTGCTTAAATATTTCACATATTAAGTGTTATTGTCATTCAGTTTGTACAAAAATGAAATTTCGATTTTGATAATAAAGCGACATGTAAATAAATATTCTACAATATTCTATTATGAATATTCATTTGTTTTATATCATTACAATGAGTTCAAAGTGTCAATGTAAGTTTACAAGCTTAGCTTCATATAAATTGAAACAATTATTTATATAGGTTTTAACTTGAATTACACTAAAACTATCTAATTAAATATTTTCAGCTTGTAAGAGCTACCATTTATTTTGCTTTCAATAGCATATGACAATCTTCAAGTTTTAGAAATTTACCACATTTTAAAAAACATTATTTATTGTATACATATGCTATCAGTAAATTAAACATCCACTATTCGTGATATTAGAGGCTTCATTAAAGTTATGCATGAAAAGGATTCATTAAATTTTGTAATGGTCATAAAATCATTATGTACATTACTTACATGGAAATGTAGTTATGATAAGAATAAAGTCTACCTTTTTTTAGTAATGCTGGTGTGTGTTGTAAAGTTAGTATCAGGAAAAGGAGCTTTTCATGTTGACAATGTTGCAAGATAACGAAACGCCTGGGAATATTCAGTATGTTTTAAGAGCTTTTCAAAGTACAACAGTCTAAGATAAATTGATTGAATGGCATCAGTGTAATGGAAACGTTGATTCAATTCCATAAAGAAATCCCTCAAAATCAAATAAAGAACTTCCTTATTTCCTTCAGGTGACGACATAAATAACAAAATGACTTTTATGTAATCATCAGATATTGTTTCAGTGGACAGGATTCTGAGTCAATTTAATGCTGGCAAAAAATCTAAATTGATGTCTAAATGGGGTTTGTTTTGAATTTTAAATCATTAAAGAGAGTATTATATTTCATGGAGTTAAAACCCAAGAAGCACATTTGCTTTGTTGTACATTTAGTACTTTTGTACCAGTCTCTCTCACACTAATTTAAGTTTATTTAATATTTTATTAATGCATTACATAAATTGTTGCTTGTCATGAATAATTAATAGGGTACAAATGATTTACTGCTTTTTAAGTCGAGAATGAAATAAATTTCCAACTATGCATACATTGTGTAAATTAGTTGCAAATAGTGGGAAAAATATAGTAGCGCATAGGTATGGGGTTTTATGGGCGCAATGGATCTTTTCTATTATAAGTAATACTTCAAGCTCAATAATCCTTGGTAAACTTTTTAATATGTAAATTGAGAAAATGCATCAATTTTCACCTATTTTTTCTTGTTTTCTTTTTGTTTTGTCTGGTCGGTGCAACTGTTAATATTTTGACTTTCCTCACTTGAATCGAGACATTTACCTGACGATTTTTGTTATACATTGTACACGTTACATTAACATTATTCGTATGTAACCATTGAATAAAATTTAATTGATATCTAGTGTTATAAGGATAACAAAATATCTTCATTGTTAATTGTATGTATACATTCTTTTAATTTTCACCCATCTTTATTTATATGTGTTACTTAAAAATAAGTAAAACTAGTGTCTAGGATTATCGCACACTTTTTGTTTTTTTCACAGAATAATAAGAAAACGAGAAAAAGTCCTTCTGTTGATTTTAACTTATCTGCTAAAGTAATCACAAATTGAGTGACAGATTTTCGTTTGATATCTTTGTTTCCATTTCGTTCAATTCATTTGGAAAATTTGGGTCTCGTATTTTACAAAATATAGACAGATCTTATTTCGGAATTGAATGAGCAATATATTTTTGTATTAGAAATTTCTCTGCTCTAGACATTTCATACTATTAAACGGCTTGTCAACTATGCGACATATTTCAAATTAACTGAATACGTCGCAGTTTTATTCCAATCAGCAAGAAAATTACTTGTTTCTGTTTTCAGATTTCGGTTTTATTAAAAGGAAAGTCATTGTGTAGATAGAAAAAAGTTTAATTTGTAGTTACATTTTATTATTTACTCAGATCAGTTTAAAAGCTTTTAAAGAAAAAACTGTTTCATTTTTTTTAATTGTACAACTTTTTATTTAAGAGTCAAGTACTTGCTACGGTAAAAGTAATAATTGAACGTTGTCTTAAGCTTCTAATAAAACGGTTTGTGCAAAATTATATTTTTCTTTTATTTGTCATTCTTTCTGATGTTATTTAATGAATAATGCGATGAATTGCATTCTTTTTCATATTTTTTGTCTGTACAATAACGATTTACAATAATAAAAAAATGTTTTGCTTACAGCAGAATACTTTATAAAGTAGTTTGCAGAATAATAACAAGTAAGGAGGAAAAATTACTTCCACAATCGACCACAATGTAAACAAGCGCATGGGCATCTGAAATAATAAAAAAAAAACATTTCAAATCAAAGCCATCGTATTGACAATATACGAGCTGAAATATTTTCTCTCACATAAGTAGTTGACAATATATTTTAAAAATTACATTTCAAAACAAGAATGATTGAGCCCAAATAGTATATAAGGTAAAGAAACATCCCTCAAAATGAAATGACTAAATGTAATCAAATTAGTCTGTTCTGATTAAGTGATGATAACCTTTTGCAACGTTAATCTTTGGTATTATTTATTTCTGTACATTGTACCTGCAATAATAACTTTCCTAAAATTATGAAAACTCATATTCTTTTAATCACTTTGAAAAAAATCTTTAAGTCCTATATATTTGGCTCCAAGGTAATGTAGTATATTGATCCATTACCTCGAAGATTAACAAATACTAGCATCATTGAAAGCGCTTACATTTAAAAGCTTTGCGCAAAATGTGCATAATATTTCATAAAAACATTTGATAACATTACAGTAAGAATGTGAAGAAGTATGATTACCGAACTGTTGTGTTTGTCTTTCCTATTTAATTCAAGAGAATCTATGAAATGTTTTTGTTTATCTCCTTCAAGATGACAATATTGAGTAAAAAAATATGTTTCTATTAGTGTAAATGGTTTTTGACAATGTGACAATGCTTCAAGGCTTCAAAGCTGTTTTTATTCAAATGTTTAATGTACATGTACTCAAACCAAACGAAGCAATAGGAAGAACATATTATGTCATGTCATGCTTTCTTGGAAATTGACATATTATGGAATTCGTGATAAATACATTTTGTAATGTATCATGTTTTATGGTTAAAACGAAATAAGAAAAGGAAACTGAAAAAAAAAATTTTTAAACAATAAGTCAATCGAAAATGTCAAACACCTTGTACACAGAAAAAAGATTATAAACTACCACAAAGAGTCTATACTTAATAACAAAATTCTGACGACATGTGCCAGGGAAATTGGTGGCAATATTTACGAAAAAGATCGGTCTTAATTAAGTGGTTGCGCCCATAGAATTATTTCTGTGCACCAAGTTACTAACTACCGAACAAAGAATTTGAGTCGGGAACGAAAGTTCGAAAGTATACACAGATACCATATTAAAGTAAATAAGCCGCAGTTTCCAGTGGCATTTCAGTCATTCATTATTACCAACCAGCTTTTCTTAATTTAAGACTTGACAAACGATATCAAAACAGCAGCTTGTATGACAAAATTATAAGACAAGCATTAGTTCATTATCCCTCATGTACAGATTCAATCAAATTGAGTCTGCAATTCTTATGTACTTTTGTTGTGATTAATGCTTCCGAGGGATCACTTTATTTCCAAATTTTAAAATTTGTTAAACTGCTAACTAGGCTTTAACCTTTTAAAAATCGGCATTATTACGCATATCATTAAAAAAATTAAAATGTAAGCACAATACAAATTACATTAATAAAACATTCCTATAGACGAAAACTTAAAAGATAAATGCAAAGGGTCATCAATACAGTTCTATTTTATACATGTATGAGTATAGTGGTTCTACAGATTACATACCTTCTTCTGATCATTGAAGATTGTTTTTCTTTGTTGATTTTGGTGGTGGTGTTGTTGTTGTTTTAAGATTTATTAAACACTTATTTAAATACAATAAAACAAACACTTTAAATTTCCAATATATTCTCGTACTGAAATGTAAATACATTTCCAACAATTTAAACTTTAAATGTTGAAAACGTGTTTGGCATTTTTAGCAGCATGACACATGAAATATACCGCCTCCGTGGTCGAGGGGTTAGAGTCGATGACTTCTAATCCAGTTACCTCTCTGGCGTGGGTTCGATCCCCGGGAGATTCTTTGGTAGTTTAGCACGGAGGAAGGTAGTCTAGTACTGGTGTAACTTTCCAGGAACGATGGTTAGGAAACTACCCGCCTATATGACTGAAATACAGTTGGGAAAAGGCGTAAAATTAAAAACAAACAAAACAAACAAAGACACATGAAATATATTGCATTGACTAATAACAATGATAGATGAAGTTTTGTAATCAGAGGTATGGTATATCAACACATATATTCAAAGCAATACTTCATTTCGTAGACATTCTTGTCATACTAGACAGAAATGGTCTATTTTTTATTCTACAATAGTTCATTATTACTATCTGAGACATATAATCATGAGTCAAATGACAAGACGTATAAAAAGATATTCGTTCTTCTATAAATGAGACAATAACCCCCTCCCCTGATCGTTTAAGACAAATTATGCATATAAACACCATAACCAGGAAGTTCTGAAAGTGTTTGCTTACTCATTTTAGAACACTTCTAAATAAAATCAAGTTGCTTATCACTTAGAAAATTCAATACAACTGACATGAGAATCAGGGTTGCAAGTTTTTAAAAGAAATTATACCAAAATATGTCCGTGAATTTTAATAAGCCCTTGCAATGACTTAACATTTACATTTCACGACTATAAGAATTGGACTCTTTGAAGGAATCATTTCGGATTAATACGTTTATTTATATCCTGACACGGTTTTTTTACTTGTTATTGGTCAAATCCTTCCGCGTGTATTATTCGATCATGGACATGTATTTAAACAATATGACAAAAAACCTATTTTTGATGATTTCTGTTTTTTATAAACTTGTAGTTCATCTGATATTTTTATCGAAGGAAAATAATGTGCCGGTTTATGTTCAGAAATAATTATAAATGATAACGGATTAGTAATAATGTTGTTGTTTTTTGCTTTTGTTTTTCTTTTTTTATTATTTTTGTTCAGTCTGTCAAATAGTTTTGCCTAATTTTCGAAGAAAAAATTAAGATCAACACAGTTTTTATGCTATAAAAGTATCATCTCAATTCTAAAATAATTTTGATCAATAAACATGACAATTAATTATAAAATGTTTGATCAAACTGGTCTCTCCTGTGCCTTTATTGTGCTTAATATTAGAAAAAATCACGACTGAAAGTTATCTGTCGCCTAAAATAATAACAATATGAAATCAATTGAAATCGGCCGAGCAATGAGAATTTAAAGTGTAAAACATGGCTTGACAAAGATATTTAAGTGATTTATACCACATGTGTTGGTTTAATGTGTTCGTGGTGTGTTTGTCTTTGTCTTTACGCTTTCGTGGAATGGCATGAACGTGTCACATTGAATGTTCTATGATAACCACCGTTAGAACATATCTCCGGATGTTTCTAAATTCAAACTTTCACCATTTTCATGTTTAAATAATAAATTCTGCTTACGCCGGTGCTAGGGATCGTGAACGGTTACTCGCACTTTCCATAACCGTCCATGAACAAGCTCAATCAAACCGAGTCTGCAACATTTTCAATTTTATCGCTTAGGCCGTTTATAGGGATTCAGTTTTTCTCTATTAAGGTAATCACTTAAATTGAGAAATGAATAAGAATAGTGATAAATGTATTCAAAAGGAAATTACCGAATATTACCGAATGTTATCAATAAATGCTTGTATATGTGGACAAAGATTGCTTGAATCTTTTATATATTTCATTGAGACAAATTGCATTCAATTTTCTATTATGTATACAATTTCTCATTTGCACATGTACTTTTAAAATGAACTTAATTAATGTCTAACTTTTATCCTAAACATTTTCCAATATCAAATGTTAGTCAATCACTATAATTATAAAAGTCAATATTTTGAAAAAAGGTAGTTAATTCTGCTCAACTTGACAATGAAAATATAAGCATAATGCCACTTTATCTAAAATTGAGTTAATATTATTATCCTGGATATCTTTTGTTTATGTTTGGTACAGCATTTTTTTTTCTCAGGCCCCGAAGGTGACCCCATTTATTGCCTCCGTCGCATGACTATTTAAGGGTCGGAGGTCCATCCCTTAACAGTCTTACAATAATGTGTTAAAACATGAAAAGTTAACATAGTATTTACATAAAGTAATTTACGGCAAAACTTTTGTTTTTGAAAATTGAATATGTAAAGGAGGTTATAAGTTCAAGACATAAAAAATATTACTAAATCTACATTATGCCTTAAACAAAACCATAATTATTTTTTAACTTTTTTCTATATTTATGAGTAATACAAAAACTAATGATACTAATGGGGTTAACTAGGAGGCTTGGCGATAGAATAAATAGACATACGAAAAAGGATGATTATTTACAAAAGAAAACAACAATATAACACAAAAAAAACATCAAAGACAAATACTTTGCGGTCAGGGAACGTTCAAAAATACTACAAATATGAATTTATTCTTCCATGTATGCTCAAACATAGCTAGGTATGACAACTGAAAAGACAAAGGTCGCTCCTAACATCAACATACGAACAAGTATTTTGATGATTCACATTAATCATTATCAGATTGGAACAAAAAATTTGGATAGGTCTCTTTTATATTATGATTAATGACATATATTTAAAATAGTATGCCAGTCTTTTTTAAATTGGTCAAGATTTCCACATTAGATAGCTTTTTCTTCATTTACCTTTAGAACATATGAAATATATTTTATAGCACCAGCAAAAGATAGCATTGTTTTATTAGTTTTACATTTAAAAATATACATTTTGACATATAAAAGAACTAAATTGTTTACAATATTTATTGTACTGTTTCCTTTAGTGTAACCAAAAAGCATAGTTTCTTTGTTCAAGTTTGGCATGTTTAGTTTATCTATACAAATTTCGTGTATTAATTTATTGCTGTGAATGCATTCCCAAAAGATATGTTCTGTAGTTTCATCCTGAAGATTACAAAGGCTACATAAGGGACTGTTAATATATTTCATTTTGAACAAAAGATTATTTGTACCCAAAATCCTATGGATAAGTCTTACTTGGAACCATTGTAAATAAGTATCTTTTGTCAATTTGAATGGTAAATTATATATATTCTTCCAGTATTCATCATCATTTGGGAGGCATAGTTTTTGTGACCATTTGACCTGACAAACGGGCTTGCTGAAATTGACATTAAGCGAATCATACATATATTTTGAGCCTTTTTGGTCTTTAATTATCCCTTTAATGTGTATTGGAATTGTTGGGAATTTTTCCCTCTTAAAAGTTAAACGCTTGAAGCAGACATTTTGAAAAAAGTTTGTAACTGCTTTTTTAATTCCTAAATATAAAAGATGATTAATATTTATATTGTAGATCTTGCCTAATTCTTCTGGTGTATAAAACTGGCCATTATCTTGTAAGATATCATACAACGAATTCCCTTATCATACCAAGATTTCCAAAAAATACTTTTATTGCCAATAGTAATGTTCTGATTGTAAAATAAAGGTAAGTTACAAATGTCTTCTTTATCAAATTTCTGATGCTCAATAAACAATGAAAATGCATTTAAAGTGTGTTTCTAGAATTCATTTTTAATAGATTTTGACATTTTCTCGACATAATGCTTTCCACACGTGACAATTTTTTGTACATCAATACCCTGTGTTAAAATACTTATCCAACAACCATCACTTGAAATAATTCTTCTTATCCATGTAAGTTTTAACGTATTCATAAAAGCATTTATATTTACCATTCTTAAACCCCCTTCCATATAATCTTTAACTAACACATTTTTATTTAATTTTTGAAGTTCCATTCCAAATAAAAGCATATAATGTATCATTAATTTGTTGTATATATTTATCCGAAGGAATTGGCAACATTATAAATAGATGGTTTAGTTGTGAGATAAGTATTGTTTTTATTACTGTTTTTTACCGATTGGAGTCAAAGCTCTTCTATTCCATTGTTTAATCATTTTTTCTATATTGGATATTTTTTCTTTAAAGTTAAGATCTACCATTTTTTCAAGATCCACATGGAATGTTATACCAAGCATTCTGAAACTAGTTTCGTTCCAATTCAGTTTCCATCTAGTTTTTATGCTATCACTGCTGTACTGTTTAATGCCTATCCAAACAACCTTTGTTGTTCAAAGTTCACCCTGAGCCCCAAGATCTGAGCAAAAACTGATAAAACATCAAGAGTGGCATTTAAAGATTGTGCTGTTCCGTCTAACATTACAGTGGTATCATCAGCAAACTGTGACAGTAAATGTTCAGTCTGTTTAATATGTATCCGTTTAATATTTTCTACGGATTTCAACTTAAGGGAAAGAACTTCTGCACATAATATAAATATATAACATGAAAGAGGGTCGCCTTGACGACAGCCTCGCTGTACATTGATAAATTTGGATAAGAATTCACATTGACAAACAGCTGATATTGCATTTTCATAAAAGATATTAAATCATTTTTTAATTGATGGACCAAAATTGAAAAAAGATAAGGTATTCTGTACAAAATCCCAAGATAGCGAATCGAATGTTTTTTCAAAGTCAATCAAAAGAAGTAATCCAGGAATATTATTTTCTTCTTTATAATTCATAATATCATATATCAGTCTAACATTTTCTCCGATATATCTTCCTTTTATAAAACCCGTTTGATCTTTGCTAATAAGTTTATTTGAAAATATTTTAATTCTGTTTGCAATGCATCCAGATCCAATCTTATATATAGTATTTAACAAAGTTATTGGCCTCCAATTCTTAAGAAAAAGTTTAGATTTATTCTCCTTAGGTAAACATGTAATTATTCCTTGTGTTTGAGTAATGGATTACTGGTTGACATTATATGCTTCATTTAGAGCTCTTACGATAAAATGTCCCATTTTTGTCCAGAATACTTTATAAAAATCGGCTCCAAAACCAGATGAGCCGGGGCTTTTGTTGTTTGACATGTTTCTTAAAACAAAAGATGCCTCATGATAAGCTTTCTGTATCTGTGAGTTTATTATTATTATTATTATAAGTAAAATCATTAAAATCAATTATTTCATTAGATTCTCTTTTTTTGAACAGAGCTTCATAATATCTTTCTGTTTCTTTTAAAATGTCTTCCTGGTTATTAATTATAGTTCCATTTTCATTTTGTACTCTATAAATTGTTTTTGAAATGTAATTATATTTTTCTAAATTGCAAAAATATGTAGTAGGTTTTTCACCTTCAAGGGACAATTTAGCCCTTGATCTTATAAGGTATCCCTGAAGTCGTTCATTATTTATCTGAGATAATTCATCTCTTAGTAAGAGCAGTCTATCAACATTTTGATCTGATAAATTGGCTTCAATAGAACTTATTTCTTTTAATATTTGACTTTCTGTGTTTTTTCTTAGCTTATTCATGTATGAACTATAAGATATTGACTTTCCTCTAATTTCTAAAAGTAACGTTTCTAAGAATAGCTGGTCATTTATTGTAAACTGTATTTCATTATCTGGAATATTCTTTATATTGTCAATATTATAAACCGGTAGAGCATATTGCATCTTTATCTTATCAATCACCTTATTTATTGCTTCAAGATATTTTAGATCTTTTAAAAGAGAATTATTATGTTTCCAAAGACCTTTACCATGTTTAAAGTCATCAAATTTCAATTTCAGTGTAATGATAGAGTGATCTGATTGGAAACTTGTGTCAATACTATGTTGCTCTACAAATTGTTGCATAGCTTCAGATATTAAAAAGTAATCTAATCGTGCCTGTTGAATTGGCCGTGTTCGTCGCCAGGTGTATCGCCGTTTACTTGGAAAGAGTTCTCAAAAAATATCAACCAGACAGTGCTCATGCATATACTTTATCATTGTATTCCTTGCATTTTTATTATTTAACCTTTTATAATTGTAATAGTCAAGTTGCGGATCAATGACCAAGTTATAGTCCCCACATATTATACAATATTCATTACTAATTTTTCTTACGTTATTAAAAACTTCTTCATAAAATTGCGGTTGATCAGAATTTGGACCATAAATGCTTACAAGTGTTAGGTTTTTATCATAAATGGTCATATCTAAAATAATGTAGTTTCCATTCTTATCAATAATTGTGTTCTTAATTTTGTATTCAATATTTTTTCCAAATAGAATAGCTACACCTCTGGAATTGGATGTTCCATAGCTAAAGTAACATTCACAGTTCCATTCAGCGTATATAGATTTTTGCATGTCTAAAGTGAAGTGAGTGTCTTGCAAACAGTAAATATCAGATTTATTTTCTTTTAGAAAACGAAATACTTCTTTCCGCTTTTTTATACCATTTAAACCTCTGCAGATTAGAGATAATATTTTTAGGTACAGCATTTTGCCTTTAGCGATGCCTTTTGTTTCTGTTATTTTGTTTGTTTTTTGTTGTTGTTTTCTTTTCTGGCATGAAATTTTAACTTTTTATATTAAAGTCGATTAGTGTGAATCAAAAGTGTGAAATAATCAATCATTCCTACCATGCAATGCCCAAATGTCCATTTGTAGTATTGAATTTTCCCAGGACTGCTTTATTCTTGGAACATTAACATTAACAACTATCATAGATTTTGCTTTATAATGTGATTATTATACCCAGTATATCCTTTTACAATCGTGACAAATGTGAATCTCCTTTAACTATGGGATTAAAATTACCCGCTCCTAGAGTAGTGAAATGTTATAGCAAATATAAATGGAAAGAAAAATACATAACATCTTAAAAATTAACATATAGTTTGTATTGAAAGAAGTGTAATCATATAATTTTCACTTATCTATGTAATATTAATATTTTAGTGACACCTTGTTTTCTCTTATACTCTGATACATATCATATCTAGGCACTAAGTTTATTTATTATAAATGCGTCTTTATAAAGAAACTGGTGATTTAGATGTCGACTGTCTTGTCATTTCGAAATTATTGTCAGTATTTTGTCTTAACGTTAGTCATTTATGCTGAGATTTTTCCTTCGGGATATTTTTATTGCCTGTTCCTTTACGCACTGCTTTCGGAAGTGGAGGAAACATATGAAACTGGAACATAACATAACGTACGTCTACTATATGTATTGCTTTTCACGATTTACAAGGATACATGTGAGGTGAATGATTTGGATGTATCAACTGAAATTACACTTAAAGATATATTATGCTCAAAGTTTATATTAGAAAATACTGATACTTTCTACACACTATTTGTATTTATTTGTAGATACTAAACTATACCTGGAATCTATTTTCATATACTTTGGAGATCAAATTAAGTTGCGGCATGGCCGAGTGTTTAACGCGTCGGACTAGTAATCTAATGATTGCTGGCCGCATGGGTCGTTATTTCCTTGAGCGAGCAACTTTACACTCATTGCTCAGTACTGGTTTGTTCCAGAAACGGAATCGAACGTGCGTCTAAAAGCTTATAGCTTCCTATACAATCGAACTAAAAACAAATTCTGTATGAATTCTGTATAAACCAAATGATTTTCACAATGAAACTTTTCCAACTCTAAATGATGAACAAGTCGTAAATTTGGACAGCTGGAAGCTGTAATTAAGATAAACGTTGCCTGTATGTTACTGAATATATATCATCATTATTGGCAATTAATACCAGTCCGTGTCATAACTGGTGCTGGTATTTTCTTTAATAATTGTATTTGAATATAACTTTGTACAAAAAGGAAGTTCAGTTTAGGATTATAAGAGTATTTTGTAACATGCACAATTTTGTCATCACAATTACTCTAGTTTTAAAATGCCTTTGCACTTAAAATGAAAACAAAATCATTGTCTGCTTATGTTTTAATTTTAGATTTCCAAAAACCAATATCTCATTTCGAAAGTTTTCGTCTAAAGCACTTGTTATGTTTATTTATAAATATGGCATATCTATAGCCCAAAGGTCAACGCTTTAGAACAAACCTGCGTTTAAAATAACAGTAGCATTGGTTTAAGATAATAATGAAAATAATAATTTTATAATACTGACTTTTCATGTAAAACCAATTACTTACTTTTCGTAAAGTAAAACTCTGGTGAATAAAGTGTATGAAACAGATTGCCATATGAAATTTCTCATTATAACATCATTTATTTGAGTATATTGACATGCATTGAAGGGTTGTAATACGGAAAAAAAGCTTTTAATGTTGTCAGTGTTGCGAGATAACGAAACGCCTGGGAAATATTCAGTATTGTTGTGAGAGCTTTTCAAAGTGCAATAGCCTAAAGGTAAATATAAAGCATGGCATCAGTTTTATGTTATAGTTCGTTCAGCTCCATAAGAAATATTGCATAAAAGTAAATTTCTTTCCAAGTGATAAAATAATAAGTTACTTTTTCATTTTCTTAGTGCTTTTCTTTATTTCTTTAAATTTTCTAGTCAAGTCAATTTTCCATCATTATGTGTTAAAAGGACTTTAGAAGGTTACATCAGTACATAGAATATTATATTTTATTTACATTTGATCACAAGAAAGCAGTCGAAAACCATTTATACTGTTGCATGTTCAATACTCCGCTTTTCAATTTACATATGTCTCCTGCCAGCTTTCAGTTTTTACCGACTAACATTCACATTTGCTCATTTGACATGAAAACGGGTTCTACGATAAGTCAATCTTTATTTTATATTAATAAATAAACTGTTTAGAATACATTGTACATTAAAGAATATAAAGAATTTGTGTGAACCGTACTGGTAATATAACATAAAATTTAAACAAAAGTCAAATATTTGTTCTATTTTGCAAATATTTTTAGTATTTTACAACAAATCAAAATATATGTATTCTGATTGATTAGATATAGCCATCAAATTTTATACTCTCCAACGAAATGAAACTAACGTTTGAAATCTTACGCCAAAGACACGTTTAATGCCGTCTTATCTTAGAAATATAAAAGAGAGTTTGTGAATGAAACCGATAAATGATTTGATATCTTGAATCACACTTATCATAAGATAAATTATAATGAAAAACTTTTTTCCTGATAATGCTTGTTTCAAAACGGGATTCAGTGTTGAAAGATCTCTGAGATTTTAAGTCATAAGAATTTTGCTCGTGCCGTTTGATTTAGATTATGAGTCAGCGCCACTTTTGATCACCATTTTCTGATATCGTTAATGCATGTGTTTACTTTTGGCACAAACTGGAATAAATTTTTCATCAAAATTTTAAAAATCAAAGTGTATCATATTATACTATAAATGACGATGTATTCTTTTTCAAATATTTTGTAAAAGAGTAAGAGAAATGTTTCATTAAAATGGAGAAATTGTTTTGTAAAAGGACTTCATAAGATGTGTCATAATTATCGATTCGAACAGATTCATTCAAGGTGATTTTTTGTCAATTGTTTATGAACTTTTGAAGAAGTCTTGAATTTCAAACCAATTACAATTGTATTTCCTTGGGGAATCGCCATGCAATTCAAATTCACAATGTCTGAAATTGCTTAGGCGATTTTATCGAAGGCTTTAACAGAAAAGGCTGCCTATGTTAATATTTACCTGAAATGTGTAAAAAACACAATCACTTATTTACAATGACAAATTAGGACATTGATAATGGATTAATGTATGGAATACTTTTGAACTGTTGGAAACGTCAGGAACATGGTGATCATAAAAATACAACAACAACTGAATGGTGTCTTGTTGTTGAATTATGTTTTTTTATTATTTCTAATATAAACTTTTTTAAAAAATGATGGTCCTGAATTTAATCTATGTAAATACAATAACTTAGTTAAATCGGAGAGGACCTTGGCCGTCACATTTGTTAAAGAAATGTGTCATGGCTTCCTTTCTTATAAATTAAGAGGCGTATTTTATCTGTTCTTTTGTTTCAACTTTTTATCTTTGACTGAAAATGAACTGTTATCTTAACGAGTTAAATTAACAGCGGTAAATGGATGTTTATGCAAATCCAAAGAATAGTAAGGAAAGCTTGAAAAGGGTTCTTGTTGGCGCTGCCAAAGTTTGCACAACTTGAGTAACACATAATACTTTTATTTCATTGTTCCTTGTTTCCATTTTGTTTCTATTCATTGATTTTAAATATGGGGACTCGTATTATATTGTAAAAACAAAAATCTGGACTTAACTTGTTTGAGATTAGATGAGAAATTTATTTTTTGTCCTGGTAAACCTTCTGTTATCAAACGGTTTATCAGTTAAACGACATTTTTCAAATTAATAGAAAACCACCTAACTTCAAGGAAGTATATTTTGTATATAGAAATAATTAAAATTTCGTTTGAAATAACGTTTTATTTTATTCCTGTTAATCAATGTTATCATTTATTTTAGAACATCCTATCAGCACATTACGATGAGCATCGGATACGTACCACAAGGGTCGCCGGCTCGATCTGCGAGCGAGACAAGATCTCTCCGTGATTATGGAGACAATAGAGACATCGGACATTGTGTATAATGGTCAACAGTCCCTCATCGCTTCTGAAGAAATTTTGTTGGATTTGTAGTTGTTCAGTTGCATACAAATTGGTTGAAACTCATTTGTAAATTTGTGACAAGAATTATTTATTTCATTAAATCATTTATAATTGAAAATATAATGAAACTTTAGAACATGCTCTGTCCACGGTGAGCTTTTATTTAATCTATTCTAGCTTAAAGAAAAATCAAAAATTTAAATAAAATAATTATCGAATGGTTAAAAGGAGGGAAAGGCATGTAGTAAAGGTGTCTGTCTTTTGCTCTTGTGGCTGATTGGTTGCTTTTAATGGCTGAGGCATACGATTTAGATACACCGTTTGTCTTGTGTGATCGTAAGAGGCTAACAAATTGGTTCGAAATACTACAGTATATGCATCTGCAGCAGGTATGGTGGTTTTGATCCCTGTTCTTGATTTGAGTTTTGTAATACCTGAATATTAGCAGAATCATATTTCCTGTTTTAACTATGTTATTGCGAAAACCGTCAAATAAACTCTCAGCCAAAGTAGTAATTGCACATGAAGTTTCATTCTTTCTTTGGTCACGGCAACGTTTCATCATATGACACAAGTACTGTTTTAGTTCCAGGAAGCGGTAACGTGAGTTGTTTAAATCAACTTAAACCCAACTTCACGAATAAGCTAAATTAAACTACAATCAAATGAATTCAAATATAATGATTTAATTAAGTTTATTTTGATTCCTATTAGTGTTACCGATTTGAGTGTAATTTGATATAATTCTGAATAATAATGTATGAGTTCTAGACGTAAGGTCGACTTATAACGAGCCATGTTTCTGCATTTGTAATTTATGCATTCTGGAACTTAATAGCTATAATAATATTAGAAATAACTCTGAAAATACTATGAAATATGTTTTCATATGTTATTGAAATAGATTGATAAACCATTTAACTGAAATTAAACTTTAGTAACCCTTTTTGTTTGAACATTTATAAGTTAATTTCATTATCAAGTTGATCTTTTTCCAAGTACACTTATTTTCTATTGATTGGCCAAATATGTTTCTTTCTTTTTCTCAGTTATAAGGAGGAACCTTTTTCATTATATTTGCTCAACACTTCTCTCATAAAACATTGTAAACAATTTAATACCGTATCCTTAGAAACAATCTAAGGTACAAATGGGTGATAATGCCCTTTCCTTCGATTGTTGCAAATGCAAAACTGTTTAAAATTACGGATACTAAAAGTTAAAGCTGATATTTTTATTAGATTAGAATCATTTTCTGGAATAGTTAATTCTAGGATTATAAGTGTAATTTCTAGATTAATGTTTCCATATTTCTTTATTACACATTGGGCAATTAAGGCAAAGGCAATTGTCGAAATTAAATCGTCATCATTTAAACTTTAGTAATGCTTTTTGTTTGAACATTTATTAGTTAATTTCATTAACAAGTTGATCTTTTTCCAAGTACACTTATTTTCTATTGTTTGGCCAAATATGTTTCTTTCTTATTCTCAATTATAAGGAGTAACCTTTTTTATTATTTTTGCTCAACACTTCTCTCATCAAGCATTGTAAACAATTTAATACCGTATCCTTAGAAACGATAATGTTTTGTTATACCTTATTTCAGTAAAGGAATTGCCCAACTTCAGCTCGGACAGTGTAAATGTAAGGCATATGCTGTTGAAAATATTTTTGTATACAAATGGACAAAATTGTTACAAATATTTATTGCCTATTAGTTTGACTGTTAGAAAAGTTCGAAATTATTTTTTCATAGTGACTTTTTTCTAACAAATGAAAGCTCAAGAGAAAGTACAGTCATGCATCTTGTTAAAACTTAAATGCAGCCAGTACATTCTATTCTGTTCGCTAATCAGTTGTTAATATTTTAAGTTTTTCCCTAATAATGATAAAAATGAACGGTTTTGCTCAGATTGAACGAGTGATAAATATTTATATATCTGTTAGAGTTTTAGGAATAAATAAGGTTATGAACGTTTCTTGTGTCATTTTAATTACAATCGTAATTTTCGGGGTCATTTTAGTTAAATTGATATATTTATTGAAATTTACAATGTAGCAAAACGCGTAGGCGTCTTGATCGAAAACTTAAGCATAATGCCTGTAAAAAATCTTTATGCACGCATAAAAGCGTGAACAAAACAATTACAGAATTTAGATATAGCAACTTTAACTTAAGCCAATGTAACATTATAAGTTTGCATCTAGTTATTTGCACTATAAATCGTTTTAATGTATATTTAATATTTATTTTTGACTTGTTCGTATTAATGGTATCTGAATCATATCAAATAGGTGCACATGGCTGAAAATGCCGCATAGACTTTAGGGAATAAATATTTGTAATGCAAAAACTTATAATTAAAAACAAACTTAGGTTCCTTTTGGTACTCAAATTTTAAACACCAACTAAAATAGCTCTATGTAAAAATTAGTAAACATAAACAGTTATTTTGGTAGCGCATCTATGATTTGTTAAAATTGTTACATATGATTCTTAAAAAATGTGACATGTGAATCTTAAAAAATGTAACATGTGATTCGGTACACCGTAATTGAGGGTCGGTAATACCCTTTCTGTTAATGAAAATATTTGGAACAACCCCTTTCATTCATTCATTCATTCATTCATTCATTCATTCATTCATTCATTCATTCATTCATTCATTCATTTATTTATTCATTCATTCATTCATTTATTTATTTATTTATTTATTTATTTATCTATTTATTACTATTCTAAGGGAAACAAATGAGTTTCTGAGGCATAATGTGAGGCATAATGTGCCTTTACGTTATGCTCCCGGGTAGGAATGATCCCTAGGTTTTTTACTACAGTATTTTATATCTCTAAAACAAGACAAAACATACTGTTTTTAATATAAAAACATATGTAAGGTATACATGTAAAAAAAAACAGAACAAATATCTAATTCACCGAGGTAAATGAACATATCTTATCATACAACTTTGGCTTACCAATAATAAAAATATGGTAGATGATAACACAATTGTGCTGCCAAATAAACTTTGAAATCAACTTGAAAATGTCTTACTGAATCGGAAATGGAATTAAACGGTGTGAAAACAGTAAGATAAGAAAACTAATCATCTTTCGATCAATATGAACTTTCCTTTTCTTCTTATTTCTTTTTCTCCGATTGCTCTGAGAATATCTAGAATGAAAACCGAATATGTTTGTCTTTAAAGATGACAACGTTGATAAATGGACGTAGCTGCTTTCTCTGGAACCTGATTAGAACATGTCTTGTTCATATTTCCGGTAGATAAATAATCCATAATGTTACAGACAATATTAATTAATCATTGGATATAATAGTTTATATTCTATCTAAGACATTACTTTGTCCTAACAGTTATTAATCAGTTTTTGTTGGACCTTGATAATGCAATAATCAAAACATCTGACAATGCATCAATTTCAGTGTTTGATAAACATGTTTATTCGTGAGATGAAACCCATCAGGATGTGATGTGTTGATAAATGACAATGACGTTTGATAAATATGAAGTTATGTATACGATCCTTTGTCACTTCCCTGTAAATAATGCGATATGAAATTACATGCAGTTGCTTATGTTACAATATGAAAAGAAACTTAAAGGCTTAAGTTGTTTAATAACAAACAAAAATAAATGAGATATAGCAATATCTTTATCCTGAGAGTACGCGTGTGAAAAGATTTTCAAGAGTTTAACCTTTAACAGAATCTAAAACAATTATCGAACTATGAAACTTTTTTGACACTTATTTATATAAACGTAAATTAAAAAGAAACGTGCTCTCATTTTGCAATGAATTTTATCTCGAGTTATATCACAGTTAAAGAAAAACAAAATGATTTATATCACACGCCCCTTAAATTTGGAATACTGACTAGTTCGGTGATAGTAGATGGTAGCTTGCAATTATAAAAATTAAAAATGATGGGCTCATCATACCGAGCATGCATCATGTTCAATTTTGCCATTTCTGAATGTTCTTTCAGGATTCTGTATTCCATTTTCTTCAGTTTGTTGTAAAAGTTTATCAGATATTTTAAAGCCACTGACCTCCAGATGGTAAAATAGAAATAATAAAATAAAAATTCAAGTAAACAGTAAAATACTGATCTAGTTAGGTTTATTGTATAAATCCATCATATTCAAGAAAGAATGATGATAAAATCGTTAATATATCGGGTTTTTCTTTTCTATAATCTACTACGTTGCTAACGCAGTGGTCAATATAAATAGGAGACGGTAATTCATTTAACACGGTCACGTGTCACAAGACTGGTCCTGAAAAATCCCGGTATCCGGTATGCCCGGGTTAATATTTAAATTCAGTCATTGAGTACGCTTCTATCATATTTCAGACTAAAGATTAAATGGATAAACTGGTCATGATATATATGAATTAATTAATTAATTATAATTTTAGTGTCATAAATCGCTACAGATATATAAACAAAAGCAGTTCGTTTCTCTATATGTTTCATACGATGTTCGGGAGCACAGGTTGCGATATCGTCTCGTACAATCACGTGATACTAGAAAAAACCGGTAGTATAATAAAAGAGGGTATATTTCCCGTTGGCGGAAAAGCGAACTGTTTGTTTTCGGAGAAATAATGACTTTTTTGTTAAAATATATTAAACATTTTGAAATGTCACTCCGATTTCATTCAACTATATAATGTTTTTGAAGGGGGGAATTTAATATATATAAGTACATGTAAGACTGTGGTTTTTCTGCTACGTGTATCTTCTGGAAGACAGCTGCTCTTAGCATATATTAAGTTGATTGATAATACTGAGTATGAATATGTTTATTTCGTGAGACACTTACGCTCTTAACCTCGTATTAAAATGTTAAGAAATCTGCTGAATCAGATGTAAAGTTTCAATTCGGCTGATTATCATTATCACCATTTTATATGAATATGGTATTATTATGAAAGATTATTCACGATTTCTAGACTCAAAGTCGACTTTATAGAGTCTTGTTTCTGCTTTTGCATTCAATGCATTATGAAAATTGAATACTCTGCAAAGATTAAAGATTTATTCAAAAACAAGAGATATGTTTTTCTACAAATATTTTGAGGACATAATCGTTTGATTTCGACTTAAATATCATATACATGTAACTAAAATATAAAAGAACATCTAAAATGAAATGCGATTGTTTAAAGGAAACACAAAACCTTATAGAAAGTCACCTTTGTATTAAAATATACTTCGTGTTTGTTTAAATTACCTTTTGTCTAAATGATTTACAAAGTAATTAAGAGATGAAGATTTATCTTACAATTTAAGACTTAAATTTTTGTTGGCATAGTTTATGATGTGTGAAATAAATGAATGGCTGATCGTTCTTTTGGTTTATAATTACTTGTAAGATATCAGATTGTTTGTGTATTTGCTATCTCTTCACTAAGACTAAACATATTAAACAGTTGTTTTATCACTCTTAAATGTGTCGAACAAGAAATGTAAAGTTTGCTGGTAACGTTTATTCACTTTCCCGTCAGGGGCAAGTTGTTGTTTCCGTGAGACTTGTTGCTTAGTACTTGTCGGTTATATAATCTTCTAACACAAATCGAACTAATATAAATTCGTATAAACGAAACAAATTAAAATTTCTTGTAGATTTGATGCCATCGCCAAAACAAATTCGCTAAGACATGCATAATAATTGCAATGGAAAATAAATAAAAGTCGCTGTTGGTTTAGCTTTTTTAACGAAACAATAATGTCCGAATGGCACATTTTGTGTATTAAAACGTTATGAGCACCATTTAACACCCACACTTAAAATGTATTAAATAAAACAGGAAGTAACCATTGGAGAAAAAGCAATCATCATTGATTACGCAATCAAAAGCAGTTTCAGAAGATATCATTTCTTTTTAAAAAAGAAATTGAATGCCGAATTAAGAGACACATCAGTGTCATCTCCTAGCTATTCTTGTAATTGATACAGATTCCCATGATGATAAAAACTAACTATCAAAAACACTTGACGTGTGCTTCTTTAAATAAAGAGCACTAGTACCTTGATCGTTTTCACACACATGACATTTCATGTAATCAAAATACAAATTTGCCTGAGAATTTTATAGTCATCAACAATTAACGTGAAAGGCTTCAGCAATCCTTCGGGATTTTGGGCGGTTATTACAAGAGTTGAGTTGGTAAAACACTGTAAAAGGTTTGTATGGGTATACTATCGTTTTTATCGCGGACGTAATATAACTTTTTCTTTATAGCTTTTTTTGCATGACCAAGTTTACGGTATTCAATGTTTCTTACATGGTAACAGTAGATTATTGTAATATATAATGACTTGCAGTTGGAATTCATAAACAAAATTTCTAAAACGCTGCTTTTTACTTGTTCTCAAATTCATTTCATGTCTTAAATGTTATCAAAACGTAATGCTAGAAATAGGAAATGAACAATTTTGATTATCTTATTATTATTATTATTAACATAAAAAATACAAAGTGAATTTGAAAGTATAGTAATATCTGTAACCGTGATTGTAGTACGCATTATATTATGAACAAAAGATTGTAAAAATGTTATTATTGGATATTCATGAGGATACTAGTTTGTATATATTCGTTACGGATTTTAGTTACAGAATATTTTGAAGGCATTTGTTACTCTGATTATGTTCTGGATTGATGTGTGCGATTGCTTTGGGTTTCCCCTGTACGATAACATAAAGCAAAAGAAACATGAACACTCGAAATTGCGCGGCATTGGTGTAAGCCGTTGATATGATTTGTTATTTTTTATATTAACTTAATGTATTTTTGTAACCAAACAAAGTAAAATTAGGATTGTGTTGTTGTTTGCCAAGTTGAATAGCTTGTAAACTCCTATTTACATGATAACAACTGATTTGTGCCATGTCGTATTATTGCTCCGCGTGCACCATACGAAATTACGACAAAATTCGAGCTTAAATACGACATGGCACAAATACATACATTGAAGACAATGCACGCACATCCCAAGTAACATTACCGCATGATGCAGGCCTGTTAGTGCTGTTAGCCAGTGCACTGTATTGATAATTCTGCATATACATAATACAAATTGTATTGCAAGTGTATTTATTTGATTATTATCTGTACAATTTGTATGAAAATATACCATCTCCTTCAGGCAATCGTGACCTACCAATAAGTCCTTTTTGTTGTGTTCTGGCAATTTCAATAGTTTAAAGTATTCGACAAAATAAGGTACAAGGTGCTCGGCTAAGACACATGATGTTCGTGAAGTTGGCAGCCTAGCAGCCCAGTAGCCTGAAGTTGGCAGTCTAGCAGTCTAGCAGCCTGGCAGCCTAGCAGCCTAGCAGCCTAAAGAAAACTAAGGATAATAATAAGTACAAACATGAAATCGTCGGATATGAATCGGAAGCACATACTTAGACCATCGCACGTCTTATTTCAGTATCGCGATCTTTATTTTAAATATTGAACTTTGTTTTGTTTTTTATTTTGACGCTTCGAAATTTGTGAAGTTAGCAGCCTAGCAGCCTGGCAGCCTAAAGAAAAGTAAGGAAAATACAAACATGTAAACCGTCGGAAATGAGTCGATATATAGCACATACTTAGACTATTCCACGTCTTTTTTCAGTATCGCGAACTTTATCTTTTTAATATTGAACTTTGTTTTGTTTTTTGGTTTTTTTGTTTTGGTTTTTTTTGACACTTCGAAATTTGTGAAGTTAGCAGCCTAGCAGCCTGGCAGCCTAACAGCCTAGCAGCCTAAAGAAAACTAAGGACAATACAAACATGTAAACCGTCGGAAATGAGTCGGTAGCACATACTTAGACTATTCCACGTCTTTTTTTCAGTATCGCGAACATTATCTTTTTTTAATATGGAACTTTGTTTTTTTTTTACTCTTCGAAAGTTGTGAAGTTTGCAGCCTAGCAGCCTGGCAGCCTAGCAGCCTAGCAGCCTAAAGAAAACTAGGATAATACAAACGAAATGAGTCGGTAGCACATACTTAGACCATTCCATGTTTTATTTCAGAATCGCGATCTTTAATTTTTTTAATATTGAATTTTATTTTATTTTTCATTCTGACGCTTCGAAACTTGCGGGATAAAACATGTTTTCGAATACCGTAGGAAGCAGTCTTAATCTTAACATTTTCGGCTGTCTATGGACAATGAGCGACGTCATGTGACTTATTTATGATATGCTATTTTGTATGTATATGTTTATAATGAAGTTGACGATGTTCAACGCATATTTATTTTAGGTCTGTAAAGATAATTCGGTTGAAATGTAAAGAGAAAAACAATGCATATGTTTAAACGAACACATTAATGAACATAAAGATTATCTGAACTTAAGAACAATACCCATTTGATCAATAGCCGCAATACTGAAAAAAGACGTGGAATAGTCTCAATATGTGCTACCGACTAATTTCTGACGGTTTTCATGTTTGTATTATCCTTTGTTTTCTTTAGGCTGCCAGACTGCTAGGCTGCCAGGCTGCTAGGCTGCTAACTTCACAAATTTCGAAGAGTAAAAAAACCAAAGTTCAATATAAAAAAAATAAAGTTCGCGATATTGAAAAAAGACGTAGAATAATCTAAGAATGTGCTACCGCGACATTTCCGACTTTTACATGTTTGTATTGTCCTAAGTTTTCTTAAGGCTGCTAGGCTGCCAGGCTGCTAGGCTATTAGGCTGCCAGGCTGCTAGGCTGCTAACTTCACAAATTTCGAAGTGTAAAAAAACAACAACAAAAACAAACAAAGTTCAATATTTAAAAAAATAAAGTTCGCGATACTGAAAAAAGACGTGGAATAGTCTAAGTATGTGCTACCGACTCATGTCCGACGGTTTACATGTTTGTATTTTCGTTAGTTTTCCTTAGGCTGTTAGGCTGCTAGGCTGCTAACTTCACAAATTTCGAAGCGTCAAAATAAAAAAATAAAAAAGTTCAATATTTAAAAAAAATAAAGATCGCGATACTGAAATAAGACGTGCAATGGTCTAAGTATGTGCTTCCGATTCATATCCGACGATTTCATGTTTGTACTATTCTTAGTTTTCTTTAGGCTGCTAGGCTGCCAGGCTGCCAGGCTGCTAGGCTGTTAGGCTGCCAACTTCAGGCTGCTGGGCTGCTAGGCTGCTAGGCTGCCAACTTCACGAACATAGACACATGTCCGTTTGATTGCCTCATAAAATTGCATTTCGTCAGGTTGATGATTTTTCATTGTGTATATAAACTTTATGAATTTTCTTTCAAAAAACACCAGAAGCAATCATAATCTACCAGTTGGTTCGATTTTTTTTTTGGATTTTTTTTTTGATTTTTTAGGGCATGTTAGGGCAGCTAAAGCTCGAGAGTCACCGCTTTTGACAACCAAATGAACACTTACTCTCTTTCGGAAAGACCTAGCGGTGAACTAGCCATGTTTACGGCCATATGTCTTCTTTTGTCCTAAAGAAGAGCACCGGTTAATTCATAATAAAATTGGTGCAATGTTAACTCAGAAAAAAATATTTACTAGTATGTAATTTTATTGATTAAAATATTCTTTAAAAAAGAAATATGGTGTACAATAACAAGATTGTCATAACTGGTAGAAAATTCCTGCAACATGTTGACAATGTTGCAAGAGGACTACCTTTTGGGAAATATAAAATACCATTTGAGAGCAAATGTCAGAAGATCAATTGATGGAAGGATACCGGTGTAATGTTATGGTTAATGATAAAATCCCTTAATAAAACCTTAAAGTGTTTGTCTTTGATTATTATACCAGATGAACTAATCTTTTGCAAATGACTATTAGGTTTTCACCAGACATTTTTGTTGAGAATCTATAACATTTTCCACTAGTTTCTGAGTAGAAACATTCTATGCTGATTGTTTTAGAGATTATATGTGAAAACTATCTTACACATTTTACATTCTGTTTCACTTATTTTCAACTTTTTATTGTGTAGGTGTCTATTTAAGAAATAAAACAATCGGCTTTGTAACACCAGTTTCAAATTTAAAACAAAGTAAGAAGGCATTAATCAACAATATGTTTTTATGGGTAATAGCCGTTGAAATCCGCACGATATTTTTAATTTACTTTTTCTGATGGGGTATAGAATGGAAAGCCACAAAAATACATTAAGTCCGGGGATCTTTTGTAAATTGTTAACATGTTACATGACCCGACTCTTTTATTTTTTGCGAACGATGCTTTTTCAGTTTTGACTTAGTAAAGACCTTATGCCTGGACATGAAGGCATTGGTGCATTTGTCACTGTATAGTAAGTTATAAGATATCATATAGAATAACCGGTCATTTTATAAAATTGTTTTTATCTGACGTACAAAGTGATGATCATGTCTTTTCCTTTGATTATTGTTTTTTTTCAAACGTGATTAAGATTAATGCAAAAATGTTTAAAATAACGATTACTTGAAAGTAAAGCTGAAATGTTTTAATAGCTTTAAATCGTTTTCTGGAATAGTGAAGTCAATGATTATGGTTGTAATTTCAAAATTAATGTTTCAATATTTCTTTATTACTCATTGGGAAAATTAAGGAAATGGCTACTGTTAATTTTATGATATAAAACGTTCATCATTTGAACTACGGTAATGTTTGATGTTTGAATAATTTTGAGTAAATATCATTATAAATAAACTTTTTCTCAAACCACTTATTTTCTGCAGCTGGACCAAGTATGTTTCTTTATTTGGAGTATCAGGAGGAATAGTTTATTTGATTGCTTCTACAACAAACATTGTAAAGTAACATTGATAAATGGACAGCACAGTTCTCTCTGAAACCTGTTTAGTACATATTTTGTTCATGTTACCGGTAGATACAATAATTCATACTGTTTCAGACAACAGTACATGTAATTAATCATTGAATAAGTTTGTTTACCTTCCATCTTAGACCTTACTTTGTTATAACAGAGTTATTAATCGATGTTTTGTTGGACCTTAATAAATGCAATAGTCAAAACATCTGACAATACATCATTATCAGTGATTGAGACAAAGCAATTTGATTATCATGTTAATACGTGAGATGAAACATCACAGGATGTGATGTGATTGATAATAACTTATGAAGTGATATATATCTCTCCACGCTTCCCTTTGAATAATGCGTATGGTATTGATTGCTCATGTTACATGATAAAACAACTTAAATGCTATGGTTGAATAATAAAACACGAAGCAATAAAAATATAGGAAAACATCTTTCTTACATTGCACATGTGAAACGATTTTAAATGTATAACTTTGAACAGAACCTCAAACTGATATCAAACTATACATTTTTGCCACTGATTTTAAGAAAGTTAACGATATGCACGTGTTCTGTGCCGGCAAATTGTTTAATCTCGACTGTTATATCAAAAGAGATAAGAAAGATAATAATTCATATCATATGTCCGTTACATGTTTAAATGTTGAATACCATTACAGTCAGTGCTAGAGGGCGTGTGTGAACGGAAGTTACAAATAATTACAATTATCCATGAACATGCTCAATGAAACCGAGCTTGCAACATTTTCAATTTTGCCGTAAAGGATTCCGAATTTCTATTTTCTTTTCAAAACAAGTTTGAAACCAGAGATTTTCAGAGATCTTAAACATAAAGTTGCTTGATAAGTTTAATTTCCAGGTATGAATATTTTTATTTCGTGAGAGACTTATGCTCTTAGAATCTTATTGAAATTGTAAAAAATCTAGTGATATAAAGTTTCAATTTGGCTGATTATATTTTAATCATATTACTTGAATATGATATTATTGTGAAAGATTATTCAAGATTTCTAGACTGAAAGCTTCTGCTTTTGCATTTAATTCATTATGAAAATTGAATACTTGACACGAGCTAGGTTAAAGATTTCTTCGAAAACGTTCAAAATGTTATCTGCACATATTTTGAAGACATAAATGGTTGATTTCGATTTTAATATCATATAAATGTAACTAAAATATAAAAGAACATCTTAAATAAAATTGTTTGTTTAAAGAAAATTTATAGAAAACAAAAGCTTATAGAAAGATATATTTTTTAAAAATACTTCGTGTTTGTTTAAATTACCCTTTGTCTAAGTTATTTACAAAATTATTGAATGTAAGATTTGAAAATTAATCTTAAATGTTAGCTGGCTTTGTTTATGATGTGCGAAATAAATGATCGTTCTTTCAGTTTATAAATAATGGTTTATGTACTAAGACTTAACATATTAAGCATTTGTTTTATCACTTTTAAATACCTCCAATAACCAACATATAACATTATAACAAGTCTTAAAAATGCAAAATTACCACATATGAACTTTTAATGTCCACTTGTAAAGAGACCATTCATTGTACTTTTGTTATATCTAGCCACGGCGCTTTTGTCAGTGTTTCTAATATATTCATAATATCACTTAAAGGGATACTCATGCAAATAAATGACAAAAATAATGCAGTCTGATCACGCTAAAATGACATTTCTTAAAGTCCCAGCATGGATTTCTGTAAAACTTCTGTACATTTTGGGTTTAAGCGTAAATATATATACATAGATGTTGAACGAATTTAGATACCAACAGAATTACCGAGTAGTTTTAAACAAATCATGTGACTTGAACAAACCCTGGAAGAACAATAAGAGATATTGTGCATATTGTATGATTGAAACAAGTCTAAGTCAGCTATTTTACATGTTCTTTAACGTTTTCATAGTTCGCTGTGACAACAATTGTGAAATCTTAAAGCTCTAACCTGACCCACGAGGGTCAGATAAGTGAATTACTATTTATTCTTCCTAAGGAAAACATTTTTGTCACCGTTACTGCCTAATGTAATCATTTTAGGGACATTTACGATACATAATAATAAATGAAAAATTCAAAACAAAGAAATAAAAAAATTTGCCTGTGTCTCCCTTTAACTATTCTGCCGTTAACAATTTAAAGATTCAAAAAATAAAAGTCTTAGATAATGACTAGACATTTCAATGGAAAATGCTTCTGAAATGGGCGTGTCTTGTCATGTTAACGCAAGTTGTTTTAAGGCTATGCATTGCTCTTTCCAGAATAATGTCCAGTAAGTTGACGTATTAAAGAGTCTATACATCAATCGTATCTCAACCAATTTAGTCATTTGCATCTTGTAATTGTTTTCTCAAGTCATGTTACTCTTCTGCAGTCACAGCGTTGCATATCATTTGAATGCATTTAATTGTACTCTAAATGTCGTTAAATTATCATTTAAAAAGGCTTGACACGAACTATATATATTAGGCGGACTTGATCCAACAATACTTTAAATAAATGATAAGAATTTTCTCTTATAAATCTTTTTATCATACTTGTCTTAAAGAATTGCTTACCTTTACAGATAATTCGTAAAAATGATTACTCGACTACTATTTTGAGTGTGATTTTGGCTTTTTGTCGACTCTTATTGGTACAACAATGCATATAAACCGTATAATTTCGATTTTGGTAGGCAAATGACAATAACTAAACTTATGGTGACAAAGAAAATTGATAATAAGCTAATTACATGTGATTCCAACCGTTTTTATGAGGTAACGCCGATGTACATGAATTGTACTTCGCTGTAACGCCGGAAAAACGTGATTTTTTTCATATGTGGTACTGAATAATTAAGCAGGTTAAACATGAATCTTATATGCAATACCTCACAACAACGGAATTTAACATTAGTTAGTTTTTGTTCAAAAAGTAATTAACATTTTTAGTTTATCTGTTACACAATAGTTAAATAATTCAATTGTCAATGGCCTTGTTATCGGGCTTTTGAATGTCATATTAGCCTTCCGCTAATTAACATTTAATTATTTACATTATATTATTACTTACGGGTCAAAGCCTCGGTGTCTGTCATTTGTGAGATAGGCAGCTTTCAATTCTGACTTAATTGGATTTTACACGGCTAAATATATAAAGAGAATTCGATTTGTGACAAGTCTTATAAATATATAAATCTTCAAAATTGTGTAATAAATAAAAACATAACTGAAAGTAAAAGAGAAAAAAAGAAAACGAAGCTGAAAAAGCGACCGAAAGAAATAAAAAAATATATAATAATATATATAAGAATATGAAATCTACTAGGATTATATCGAGATGTGTAAAAGTAAAAGAAATATGTCTGGTTGTGACAGTTCTCTATGCCATATTCAACAAAGCACTTGCTACAAGTCAGACTTGCGATCCAAAGTTTCAGTTGTCAAAAGGCCATTTACAGAAAAAACTTATTCCATATTCACTCTATAAAATTAACGTTAACGTACTTCACGACTGTGTTCGCGAATGTTTTGATATCGGCGGGGGTTGTAAAGCGTTTAATTTTAACATTAGACAAAAGACATGTGAATTTAAATACAAAGGACTAGCGTCGGCAGACGACTCTGATTTTCAACAAGATCGAGAATATATTTTTTCTGATATCACGGAATGGCCAAAGGTTTGTAACTTTTCATTTTATTTTTATGTTTTCATTCTTAAAAGATGTCATTATCAACAACATGATTAATTAGTTAATACATCAATCAGTCAATCAATTGATAACTGCCAAAATTCAAAAATTTACACACATTTTTGCATTATACACAGACCTTTGTTTCCTCCACTCGGAGCGTGCGTGCACGTGCGTATGTTTGTACTTGCATACTGGTACAGATTCGATTTCTTTCACATAAGCCCTTTTCTTCTCTGAAGTTTAGAAAAATTATGTTAATATTGTGTGGTCAGCATATTGCAAAATAAATAAACGCTATATATTATTAATAAAAAAAATAAAAACAAAATTGGCAGGTTTTATGACCTTTTTATAAACTGTTGTTCGGAAAAATAACAGGAGCGGTAAAACAACAAATTTCTTTCTTTTTTTTTTAGAAAAAAAACAAATACGATTTCTTCATAAATATCAGCAACCGTGTTATAAATAAACGTCACGAATACAAGTGAAAAGCGAGGTTACAAACGTGAAGTATTATAATAAAAAATGTGTTTTGTAACTTGAGATTTACAACAAATTACTGCAGTAATACGGAATGAGCCGGAAAAAAGGCGAGAGCGGTTTTGTACGCCAGAAATAATTGATATTCGTGTTCCTAATATTTAAACTAGAATCTGCCTAAATGAAGATTTTGGGACCATAGCTTACATTTCAATATCCACTGTCTAGTTTTGTTGTTGTTTTTATTTCAATCTATTATAAAAGATGATCTATTCATTGTGTCTGTTCTTTCGGCTGAAGGCTGTCTAAAGCCAGTTTGACTTCCTGTTAAATGTACAGAGAAGAAAGGAATATAAGAAATATTTCATTGGTCATTTTAAAATTACAAATTGAAATCAGTTAATCTGGTTGGTCCTTCTAAACTAAAATGTAAACGAAAGTTCTTGCCATTATAAAATAGAATGAAATAGATCGTTTTAAAATGCATTTGTAAAATGTACTAGATAGTAAATTGACCAAATATTTAAGTTCTGTTTAACCATACATCCCCCAATCAAAACATGTTACATAGTGTTAAAATCTCAATACATTTTGTAAGGAAAAGCATAAAAACTTACTGAGTTAATTTTACACAAGAACTTATAGAGGATATTCGAGTTTTTTCTATAAATACATGATTTATTTTCATCGAGTGGTATGAAAACAAATATTTCATGAGTGGCGGTAGCCACGAGTGAAATATGGTAATTTTCATGCCACAAGATGAAAATAAATCATGTATTTATAGAAAAAACTTGAATTTTCTGTTTATTTTTTTAAATTTTTCTCTTTTTTGACATAACAATTAAAAGACTTTCCCTTAAATTTTGTGTTATGGCAGAATTTAAAAGAAAGTAGTCCGGCAAAGACACCAGTGAAAATACGGAAAATATGTTTCACTGCAGTGAAAAATAAATTTTTACAGTGAAATTACGAAAAATGAAAATATGCATTTTATTTCATCAATATTTCTCAATATTCCATTTATAAGTATATAATAAACTTAATAATTTATATGCCATGAACAAAATAACGACAAAAAATCGTTAACCAGTCTAATGTCGGTCTTATGCACCTTTTTAAAGATACTTCTTGTTTCTGTTGTTTTTACTTTTATATTTTTCTTCAGACTTTGGCACGTGGATGTTCAAATCATGATTGTAAGGCAGATCAGTTGTGTTTGCCACGTGGATACAGCGACTTTCTGTGCGTTAATGAAGGTAATTTACATTTTAACTCTAAATAGAGGATATTGAATGAGTGTGGATTTAATACTAAATTTATTGAACGAATTGAAAATAAAATCATATTATACCAGCCTCTTGTGAGTATTTAATCTACACGAATGTAAATTTCTGTTTATCACATATTCAAAATGAGAACGGTTTACAGTTAAAAAGATTAATTTTCATTGACGCGCCTTTACTGTAACGCTAAAATTAGCGCGCTTCACGCTATGTTTATATATAGCGCAAATGACGTCACGTCAAAGTGTTATTACACTTGTATAATATCTTTTTTATTAAATGGCTTTATTACACTCCTGTGCCGCAGTTTATATGAGCCGCGTCACGACAAAATCAACATAGTGCGTTTGTCACCAGCATGGATCCAGACCAGCCTGCGCATTTGCACAGTCTGATCAGGATCCATGCTGTTCGCTATCAGTTTCTCTACTTGTAATAGGGTTGGTAAGCGAACAGCATGGATCCTGATCAGACTGCATGGATGTGCAGGCTGATCTGGATCCATGCTGGTCGCAAATCCATTATGTTGGTTTTGTCATGGCATGGCTCATATAATAATTATGATTGTTTTGAATGCTCGTGTTTGCATAGATATATAACGTCAAGTTTAATGTCTCCTCATCGTAGATGAACCAACGCAACAAGAGATCCTTAGATACAGTGCCGCCCCACATTTTGTATTTGTGTAAATGTATTCTAGTACTTCATAGCCGAAACAAGTGTTCACCCGTAGTGATATATTATTCTGATATATTGTAGTTACACAAGGGAATTTTATGTCCTTTTTGAACAAGATTATTTACATATTTGATTTTCATTCTTACCTGAACACGAACATATATAATAATCATTTTAAAAGTCTTTATATTAAAGATAAACTGAAAAAATGTATGTATATGTATATTGTGTTAAAAATGTCCATATGTTAAGCAAATCATATGGCTGAACAAGACTGTGACTGAGAAAGTGACTAATTCCTTGGCTGCAAAGTGCAGGAACTGGTATCCAAACACCCATCATTATCATTGGACATAAATAAATATAAAGATTTAGTCAATTTAATTGAACTAATTAAGATAATAATGTTTGTATTAAAATATTTACTTGGATGATCTAAAACATAATTACAGCTTCAATTATGGATATCAAATAAAAGTACTTGCTCGCAGTTTCCATGACCTGATTGTTTGATTACTTGTTGCTTTGTTTATGTCATTCACCTTTTCTGATTCCTCCGAGGATATAAGCTTCAATCAGGGAACAAACAAAACATGAACACACGTTTATTTATATAGAGCTGATTATTTATTCATGTAAAACAAATGAACGGAAAATTAACAAACCGTGTTATCATTTTTTTAAAGATTAGATCGTTGTCGTGTCAAGTAAATTATTTACTCTGTACTTTAACTATATTGTACTATATTTGTACTCACCTTACCGTACATATCAGTAATATTGGTTTTTATTTATTTAGAGTTTTTTATCTGATTTATTTACTTCATTTCATATGAACGTTACACATAATCATGAGAGTTCATTTTCTCTTTACTTCTTGTACTCAAAAATACGGAGAAATAATATATACGTGAATATTTAATTAAAGCTTTTGCAATGCGACATCAATACATCACAAAGTAAGGCAATTTTAAAGTACATTTTAAACAATATCATCCCAGACTGACGTTTTTTAAAATTGAAGTTATAATGCTCAACTATACGGTTTATACGATGGCGAGGGTGAATAAACACACTTAAATTATTGTATTATCAATTTGAAATAAGGACACATGTGAAAACATTTTTGTAGTTCAAGATACTGCTTAGGTCATATCATTCATAAAAAAGTATGACATTTTGTAGAAACAATAAATATGATTCATAAATTGTTTAATCGATCAACTCTCTGTCTGAAGCATTTTTTACAGTAAATTGCAAGATTATGTGGAGCCTTCTTATATTTTGAATTTAACAGTTGTATAAATTTAAACATGCTTTAAATTTTATACAATTAAAGACTTATGTAATTTTTGAAGTACTTTTAGTTGTAGGTGTGTTATGTGAAAATATTCACAATAAACACTTTGACAGGTTGCGGCAGTCATGATAGTACAATGTATTTCTTAATGGTAAGATCATTACTACGAAACAACTATCCTGGTTTTTTTCTGATTTAAGATTGTGGTAAATTGGACAATATACCAAACGGGTATGTGACAGCTCCAACAAGCACATATGGATCTATTGCAGTGTATACATGTGAATCAGACTATGAAATCATCTCCGCTCACAGCACGAGGACGTGCAACAATGGTGTTTGGACAAACACCGATGCTACGTGTTCCCCAATTCGTAATTTAAGTTTTAATATCTCTGCAAAATTTCACTGTAAAATGACTCTACTGGTATTTTTAGAAATATTTTTACGTCGTGCGTCCCTTTATTTGAATACATACTACGGCTTTCATGTATAAAAAGCAATTATGTTGAATTTTATAATACTTGTCGGTAACTTGGTAATGTCGCTTAACATTAAATAATCGTGACTTTTATATAATTTTTATACACGGCTGCTGTCAATTTATAAAGAAATCTCAACTTTTTTTCTTGAACAAAGATAATTTGTTAATTTTGTTATAAATATGACAAGTCTGGCATTTTATGTTGCCGTGTATAAACGGTTGTTTGCAATATATAACCCTCGCCTGGCGGCCATATATTCAGTCAAAAATCTTGTTTGCTTATAATATACAACTTAAATATAATACATGTTTGTAGCGTCGATTTAAATTAGATAATCGTAACAAAGTAAATTATGCTATATAACCCTTGTTTAACAGCTCTGGTTATATATGCTCACAATCTTGCATACTGATTGCCAACATAAGAACGCATATTTAGCCGTTGATTGCTTGTCGTTTTTTATCATGTCCTAGAAATAATATATAAACATAGAAGTATAACAATTATCTGTTTTAGTAAATATCGGATGTTATTGCCCGGTGTCATCATATTTGTACAAAGGTACCAAAAACACTACATGGAACGGTAAAAAATGTCAAAGGTGGGACGAGCAAAGTCCACATAGTCATGCTATGAGCTTTTTACGTGATTTCCCGGATGCAAGTTTAACTGCTGCCGAAAACTATTGTCGAAATCCTGATTATGATGGCAGCGAACCCTGGTGCTATACGATGGACCCGGATGATCGCTTTACAACATGTGGAGTACCAAAGTGTACATCCTGCACAAAACGTAAAATATATTTAGTTGCACTTTTCAAAAATATCACTGTAAATAAATTCAATTGCTTTAGTCCGAGCACGATAAACAGAACTTTCGTCTGTTCTAAAAGTTCAAGCACAGTCCTTTTAAAACATTAACCCAGGTAAACAAAGGTAAAGTGCAAGTGATTAACCAAATTATTAAACTAAAAGTGATCGGCGTTTCTACAGCTTTTGTTCAATATACGTAAATAGAATATCATAGAATAACGTTTTTTTTTCAATCAATGGTACTGTTAAATGTTTATACACCACAATTACAGTGATATCAACGATCACATAAAGACGGTATTGAAATTAAAGGTTTGTTAACAAAGCTTGATTTGTATTAACATTAACAATGAACTGAAAAAAAGTAAAAGAGCACTTACATTTTGCTAAGTTAAACTAGACTTAACTTTGAAACATCATAGCAAACATGACACTTACGTACACAATAACTGTATTGAATTTGTTGTATATGATAATTGTATATGTATTGTTTTCTTTTAAAATACACATTTTAAAAGTGTTAACAAAAAGAACTTTTGCAGCGTAGTTCTATTCTATTGTATAACAAGATTGTATTTGTGAGAATGTTATGCCACCACAATACAGAACAAGGATCAAGATCTTATTTCAGCTTGTCAAATGAAAGACAATGGTACATCTATTTAATCGCTGAATCAAAGATTTCTTTTAAGTGTTTACTGAAATAATCGACTTTTGCTAAGCACCATTAGTTATTATTTAGTTTATCACAAGTATATAGCAGATTTTTTTCCAATTTTTAAAATTTCTGATTCAGCAATGTTTCGATATAGTCCACTTATATGAATCTATATTGACTAATCTGTTACAACTCGTCTAGGTAGCATGGAAAACATGCATCCCAATATTTTCATGTTTTGATTGGGTATACTATCACATTTTTAAATGTTATTATCTTTTGTTATACGGCAACATTACTGGCTTACTTTCATTCAGTGGTTTACATTTCTTTGATATGTCTAATGCTAACATTAAGCGAGATTTGAGAGAAACAGAGCTATGGAGAGCTGTAAGGATGGTGCAGCAGGTCCACCTTTCGCCCGCTTAGTGCAGCGCTTGATGTACACCGCGCCGTCATCACAAGAGCCTGAGAGAGACACCAGATACATGGTACACCCACCAGGAGGCATGCTGGAGATCAACAAAGGGTCACAACACCAGCTCAGGGTCGTTTTTTTTTTCGTTCAGTCACGTCGTACAATGTTTTCGACAGCACCGTCTCTTTGAAATAACCGTGTGCCGGCTGTAAAACGTCTCCCCGTACATTTAATCAATGATGTTATATTTTCGATCCTTTAAGATCGTTCAACACCACGTTATTGTTGTGTATACATGTTTTGTGGTACTTTAAGTTTCTTCGTTTCGTCCATTTTAAAGTAGGTGGTTCCAGTATTCCTAATTGAATAATGTATAATCACCCTTAGGATAAGTTGCCTGCTTTTTAAATTTGTCTTTTCACGTCTTATCTGTGATATGCAGGCTTCATAAACTCAGATCCCCTTTTAAAATTCTATTTTATTTAGTTCGACCCATTGTTTTCTCGTTTAGGGCAAAAGGCATTCTTTTACTTAGGGACCATACGCCGCTTTTCATGGAATGGCACTACTGTATCGCATTGAAGGTTCCATGATAACCGCAGTATGAATACATCTGCAGATGTTTCTAAATTCAAAAATATACCATTTTCGTGTTGAATGTTAAATTCTGCTTAAGCCGGTGCTGTTGGCGTGGACAGTAACTTGCACTTTCCAGTATCGTCCATGAACAGGCTCAATCAAAACGAGCCTGCAACATTTTCAATTTTGTTGTGTTGAACTTTCTTTAGGGATTCTGTTTTTCTCTATTTTATATTTTTGATAATATCCGTGTTTCCACGCAGACGGTTAGTAGAATGCTGCATGGAGGTAGATTGTGGTCAAGAGGACCTTGCATACGTATCATCTTGACGCGTCGACATCGTCAGGTCCGTTTGGAGAGGACCATAGAGCCTACACGGTTGACCATGCATTACTTGAGACACGTTCTGTTCACTGATGAGTCCAAATTATGTCTAGATTTCACAGATAGGAGTGTTAGAGAAGACGAAGTGAAGTTTTTAGACTGCAAATATTGCTGTGTATGATCGCTTTAAACAGAGGTAGGTCAGTTATGGTGTGGGAAGGCATTACCTGGGATGGACGAACCGACCTGGTGTGCTGTCAGTGAAACTTACACGACAGATACCCAGGTTAGGTTGTATGCTAAAGCAGTTAGCTATCAGTTTATTCTAATGGTCAATAATGCTTGGCGTCATAGGACCCGGGTGGTCCAGGACTACCTGGCCAGCTTGCTCAGCTCTGACTCAGCTCTGACAAAGTATCCTCTTCTCTTGCACAGAATCAGCGCATTTATAGGATTAAATTCGTTCATCAGCTGCATTGATAAAACAGTAAATCAAAATTAAAAATCTTTCGTATGGCGTTTATAAAAATATCCACGAAAATATTCACGCTCAAACATATGGTGCTTAGCAAAGGTTGAGTAGTATATAAACATTTAAAGACAAGATGGCCTTCATGACCCTATATCGCTCACAAAATAAAAAGGCACAAAATAAAGAGTGCTTATAATATTGATAACTATTGATGAAAAATCGGATTAATATTGAAATCTAGGTTAATTGATGTCAAAATTCAAATCTACATCTGGAATTGTGTATTAAAATCCCAAAGTTAACACATTTTAATTTCGATTTTCGTTCTTATTTAAAAATCGATGCAAAATTTGCTATATAAAGTGATTCACAGCTTATATGGCTAAGCACTTATTTGCAAGCGATACAACCATCATCCTGCATTTCGGGTTATGTTTGCTTTAAACTATGCAAACTGGCTCATATCATCAACAGATATTTGTAGCTGAAATATTACTTTTTTTTGGGGGGGGGGGGGGCGTCCGTGGCCGAGTGGTTAAGGTCGTTGATTTCAAACCACTTGCCCTTCACCGCTGTGGGTTCGAATCCCGACAGGGACTTTGGATTCTTTCATGTGAGGAAGCTATCCAGCTAGCTTACGGAACGTCGGTGGTTCTACTCAGGTGCCCGTTCGTGCCTGAAATATTGCACGGAAGGGCACCTGAGGTCTTCCTCCACCAGTAAAGCTGGAACGTCGCGATATGACCTATACTGTGTCGATGTGACGTAAAACCCAAAACAAACAAACAAACAAACCTATGCTTTTTATTTGTTTCAGCAAATATCGGATGTTATAAGCCGGGGTTATCACACTTGTATAATGGTACAAAAAACACTTCAGTGCACGGTAGAAAATGTCAAAGATGGGACGAACAAAGTCCACATAGTCATCATATGGACATAACACTGAAATTCCCAGATGCAAGTTTATCTGATGCCGAAAACTATTGTCGTAATCCTGATAATGATGGCGACGAACCCTGGTGTTATACGTTGGACCCGAATGAACGCTTAACAACATGTGGAGTACCAAAGTGTTAACAATTTAATATCCTGTATGTTGTCATTAAAATCTGGAAACAAAGTGATCCATCGGAAGCATTAATCACAACAAAATTACATAATAATTGAAGACTCGGTTTGATTGAGTCTGTACATGAGGGATACTGAATAAGTTCAACATCTCTTATGCCCACTAGCACCGGCTTGAGCGGTACTCAATAATTCTCAACACTCAATAGTGCTTGCATCAATGATCCAGAAGGACCAGAAAAATATAACAACACTGAAGTGAAGGTTGTCACTACGCTGAAGTGAAATTTTATATATGTATATAATTATGCTTCTGAAACAATTTTCAAACACCGAATAAAATGTACATGTAACTGCAAAAAATGTGTGCACAATAATTATATGAAAACACTAAAATATATGCACACTATTTTACCTGATGCTGTGTCTCGTTTTCAGACACACCAGCTCAAGCAGCTGACTCCATATTGCGATCCAAATCCAATATAACTTGCACATCATCTCCAGCCAGAATTAGTCTGCAATGACTTGAAGCTTTTATGCAAGCCTCTTTGGTCCAATCAACACTAAATACATATACAAGGGCGTGGAATTTATTCCTTCTATTTAATCAGTCCATTTTTCAAAAGCCTATTTCAGTTTCCGTTCTTGCACTACTTTAGCATTTTTACATGAAAATGAAATGACAACAAGAACTATATTTACATACCTCTCTTGTATAGATTACGTACATAAGCTTTTAAGCAAGTTTCTACGGGAAATATTTCGATCAAAACTTTACTGAGAGGTTTTCAGCGCCTTGCAAAAAAGCATATTCGGTATTAGTTACTTTAAGGTCCTACAAACATAGCTATGGTAAACCTCATTTAATGGAATTTTCCCATGGCCACACAAAATTTTATCCTGTATATGCCTTGGTTAAGTATATAAATGTTCGTGGTATCCCTTCGGGACCACTGTTTCTATTGCCAACAGGATATGCAATTCCAAGGTCAATGTTTGATAGCCAATTAAGAACTACCTTAATATTTTGTTGCTGGGTCATATGGGGGTTGCGATCATTGAACACCGCCTTTCCTTGATGATCTTGTTTATCATATTTGATAGCACAAGGTATAAATCCAAAGCTTTTACATTGGGAAGGCAACATATTGTGCCCAACGGGATTACTCTGATGCTATAATTCGAGCTCTATGGCGTTGGAACAGCATTTCATAAGTATATATAAGAAATAGAGATGTCTAAATCTTGGACGCTTGAACTCTGTCTCATTATCAAGAAGTTTGCATGGACCAACTTCTTTTAAGATGTAGTCAGTTGTATTGTATTTTTCACTCACAAAATGTTCACCCAGTGTTGTCAATTTCAACATAATTTGTAATAGTCAAACATTTTCATTTGTTATGTCATTAAATGTTTGAATATTCATGTATAGTATTGTTTATACCTTATCCAACGACATGGGTTTTTGGTTTAGAGTAAAAAAAATCATTAGTAATACTTTACATGAAAATAACGGGCTATTGAAAATATATTTTATTTTAACAACTTGTAACATAACATGGACATGTAGCGGTTATTAAGATGGTACTTGCTTGGGTCAGTATCTCGCTCAACATTGTTTAATATAATGATGCAAAGACTTTATTGTTATCTTTTTTCTACTTATGTTGCTGGTGTAATCTGGAAAAATGCATTAAAATTGTTATATATTCTTGTTGCTTATCGATCTAGCCAGTACACACAAAAATGTCAACATTTTATTTTGTATATAATGAACAGCACTTGCTTGGGCTGGTAACAATTGTTATACTATTTTGTTGTGTATTGTATTGTGTCACTTGCTGTGGCTTTCGGCAAATGATATGTTTAAATAAAGTTTTTTTCCAAAATATCATTATGTTGATTAGCTTCGATTAAAACATTTTTATACCAGCTGTATGATTTTTGTGTCGCCTCTACGGAGTCGTGGCGACATATAGGGATTACTTCTCCGTCGTCTTTCTGTCCGTCTGTCTGTCGTCTGTCCGTCCGTCACAAAACTTGCCCGGACTACTCCTCATTAACTACTGGTGCAATTTCATCCAAACTTTACAGGAATGATAAGTACCAAGTCTAGTTGTGCATATTGTCAGCATTTTCCGGTTCAATGATTTTTTTCAGAGTTATGGCCCTTTGATAATTTTTATTTTTAAAGTTTGTCCGAACTACTTCTCTAATACCACTAATGCAATTTCAATGAATGAAACATTACAGAATTGATCTGTAGCTCAATTCCTTGTGCATGTCGTACGGGTTTTCCGGTTGAATGATTTTTGGCCGAGTTATGGCCCTTTGATAAAAAAGGTGTTTTTTTCTGTGTGTTGCCAGATACACAAAAGCTTGTCCGGACTACTCCTCATAAACTACTATTGAATTTTATCCAAACTTTACAGGAATGATCAGTACCAAGTCTAGTTGTGCACTGTCTGTCCGTCTGTTACAAACTTGTCCCAACATGAAATTGGCCATCATGGGGCGACACATGTGATCACTGATCGCTCTTGATATAAAGTAGTAATAATGTACATAATTTTCTGTATTGCTTTAGGTAGGTTGATTTGCAAGCTATATACACAAACAATTTTTTCTGATAATATGTTTATTCAGTACATAATTTTTGTATTGCTTTATGATATGCCAGATATTGACATTTAAAACTTTTTCGGCCGAAGGCCGTCTGATTTCACCTTGACTTCCGCTTAAATTAACAGTATAGACATGAATATAGGCAGACTTCTGTTATAGGTAGAGTTCTTTCAAACTGTTTGATTACTCGATGGCAAGAAGTGTTGGAAGAAGATAGAAGTCAGAATAAATATAAAAATACAATTATAATGATATTTTCTAGATGTTTTTAACATTTTTTCAATAAATATATGAAATTAAATATAACAGATCGCCTTTTTGATACTTTTGCGTTCGATCGGGTTTCTCTTCTAAGCTCGTCTAGTCATTCATTATATTCTCTTCTCGAATCGGGCATAACACGATAGAACCGAACTTTCAACTAATTTACAGTTGCAAAATTCTGCGTTGAATTAGTGAACAGGATCTTCTTAATGTTTATTATAATTCCTATTCAAATCAAATTCCATTTTGATTAATATCAAATAGTGTAGGCAATATTGTTTAAATCTAAGATGACAAATTAATGGGGAAAACATTGCGGCTTAAAATGAACTGAAATAAAACAAGGACGAAAAAATATTCTGTTTGCGGTTAGCATGATTAGTGGGAACGTATCCTATGCAAGTTGACAAGTTTTGCTTTGGCCAAGTATCTTTTTTTAAAGATACTTCTTGTTTATACTCTCTAGAACTCTCTTTAAAGAGTAGGTCTTGATTGGTTAGGCTTTTCAAGATCATTTACACTGGTCTTCTCTCCTTTGCAGTGTGATGAGGGGAAAAGCTTGCCTGAATCTAGCTTTAATGGTGTTTTTCTTACGAAACCCTCACATTACTTACTATATTAGTAGAATTCAATTAACTAATAGTACTACATGTGTATTTTCTACATTGTATTAAGTTGCACAATATTGATGTTTGCACTATTTTTTGCACATGTTTAAGTATTGTTTGGTAAAATAATAAAAAATGGCCATACCTCATAGTATGGATTTGCCATTAAACACAATATGATAGTTTGTTATTCCTCGTGAGGCTATTCATAAATATAAGCTATGCCAAACAGCATCATCGACCTTTATGAATCGCGACTGGAATATGGGTTAAGCATTCGTAGAAACGGCTGAACGGATAATAGCCCTACATAAAACCGGTTAAAACCAGTTAACAATTACTTAAGCGTAGAAGGAGGAAGCAAAAATTTTCACCCTCTCCCATCCACTTCACCACAACAATTTTTAAAGGTCTCATTGTAACCTACGTATATTTCGTTGATTGTTTTTAAAACTAGAAGATATCATGTTATAGAAAGAAATTCAATATTTACTTTTGCATTCATGCAGTACTGTTTGTAACAATTGTTATGATAATGTGTAAGGTTTTCTTTCGAAACCTCACATTTCTTATTATTAAAGTTGACATGTGCTCGATATTCATGCTTTGTTAATTGTTACGAATATCGCTTTTATGTATCGTTTTGTCCTTGTATTTTATATATTTCTTGTGTATTTTTCTGTTATCTATGTTTATCTACAGCCCGATTCACAATCCATTATCCCATATCATTCCTATTTTATTCCATTTCATTATCTTTTCAGCATAACAACTAATTACTTTTTTTTTCATTTCGACATTATTTTTATGCCGGGCCTCAGTTTTTACAAACTTCCCGGAAAAAACACCTCACGCATGCACACTTTGATATAAATGTAATTCTTTGTTTGCGCTTATTTATTAAATTATCAAGGCTTATGATTTCGTGAACTTTACAGGTAATTGTTGTTATTCATTATGTTTCATTATCATGCATTTTTCCATTGACGGTTTATGTATTTCGGAACTGTATTGATGCACTTTGATATAAATATATTTCTAAGGTTTGCTCAAGAAATTGTTTATTCATTTATTTAATTCTCAAGGCGTGTGTTTTGTGTACTTTACAGGCATAAACAACCATTCCCTATGATAGGGAAGAACCATACGACATAGTAGAATTCAATTAATTCATATTTCTGCATATGTATTTCTACATTGTATTAATTTGCATAATATTGATGTATGTACTATGCTTTGTACATCTTTCAGTATTGTTTGGTAAAATAATAAATAGATGCCGTACCTTATAGTATGGAATGGCCATTAAACAAAATTTGATAGTTTGTTATTCCTTACGTGGCTGTTCATAAATGTATTTACGAGATTAATTGATATGTATGATTCTATATACTTGCAATGCTATTCTTAATTGTATTACAAGCCTTCTATTAAGAACCAGTTAACTTTAATTCTACGTGTTTAAATGAAAATGAATGCATGAAAACAAGTTGAAAAATGTCATTATTGCAAGTTTATGAAAGAGGCTTGATTCTCAATATAATGCACATGTAAATGACAAAAGAGCATAGCGCTTCACTTTCATAAAAATATACGAATCATTCGGTACAGTGTCCCAATATATGCTGTCTTTGTATTCTGTTGTTGTTATTTTGTGTGTGTGTTTGTGTGTTGTTTGTTGTTGTGCTTTTTCAGGCACTTTAAGTCACACAATTACAAACGTGCAACAACGGCGCATGCTCACGTGATTTTATCTATTTCTACATGTTTCTTTCCTCCATTTCTGTATACTTACTTGTACACTCTTTATGTTTGTATAGATTTAATATCTAGATCTGTTTTGGATTTACAATTCAATGAAATAACATGCTGTCTTACGTGGATTGTCACACTGAAGTTCCATGCACAACGGCGTATGTGCACATCTGAGGATATTTTTATATTTCGTAATTATTTATTAATATCTTGTTACATGTAAGCTAGTGGTATCTTAAGCCTGTGACAGTGAAATTAGACAGTAGTTTGCACATCAAACCAAGAATGTAACTTTTTTTAATTTTGCCATTATAGAATAGATTTTGCCCTATGGACACATGGCTAAGGTTCTTGAAAATAAAACCAACATATCTTTTATAGTTTTAAAATTAATGTCTTTTTATAAGCTCGACTCGATGGCACCAATGAATCAGATTTATATTTGATATAAAAGGGGAGCTCTTGAACTACGTGCAATTAACAGAAATGGCTCTTTTCACAATTTTTTTTTTGTGCAATTTATTTACCAATTTTCAAAATACTCTTAAATATTTAATCGACTGAATTTGATATAATGACTTGTTTGTTTTGTCTGAAGTAGAACTAATATTTTATACATTAATTAATGCGTTTTAAAGTTTTGAAGTGTGTTCGATATTTGTCAATTTTGGAAAAGGCAAACCCCTCAGGCAGTGAAAGCAATGCAAATTGTTGGTAAACGCAGACTCGATTTTAAAGAGTCGTTTTCATATGATATTATGTAAAGGGCGACATCTCTCACGCTCCTCCTAGAACCGGTTTTGCACTCTCCATTAATAACACATCTGTCAAATTGTGATTTCAAATATATAACGTGTATAATTAAAGAAAAACCTTATGCGTACATGTAAAGTGTCGAAATGAAATTAAACAATATAATCATTGTACAGTAATAATTATGAACATGATTTGAGCCGCGTCATGACAAAACCAACATAGTGCGTTTGCGACCAGCATGGATCCAGACCAGCCTGCGCTTCCGCGCAGTCTGATCAGGATCCATGCTGTTCGCTTACAAACCCTATTACAAGTAGAAAAACTGATAGCGAACAACATGGATCCTGATCAGACTGCGCGGATGCGCAGGCTGGTCTTGATCCATGCTGGTCGCAAACCCATTATGTTGGTTTGATCATGACGCGGCTCATTTGTCAGGAAATTAAACAATGACTTATCTCACTTATCGCTTAATCAATATCCGTGTTGGAAAGCATAAAACGAACAATAGAAAACAGTACATATTAATGGCGGATGACAATGTTCAAGAATAAGAGACGCCAAACACAACTACTTATTTACTTATTTGTCCCTGAAAAAAGAAATTATTGATTGATTATGCAGTTACATTTGAACTGAAATTTGTGTCTGCTGTTTTTATGATGCGAAACGTGATGAAATGAAATTTTATTCAAGATACTTTATTATATAGTTGCTCATGTCCTTTTAATTAAAATTCAGTACGTTGGCACATTGAAATGGTGAAATAAGGGTTTAATAAGAATTGTTTTAAACATTACATGCTAACTAGGATTGAAATAACAAAAAGTAATTGTTTAAAATAAATAAGATATCAGTGTACTTGGCTTTGAGTTATCTGCTCATGAAATTGATCTTTGCTTGTTTATTGTTTGTATTTTTGTTGTTGTTTTGTTGTTGTTGTTTCTCCTTAATGGTGCAATTGTATTCAAAATTATCAGTGATTCATTGTCTATGCAAAACATTCATAAATCCAGGATGTCTTGAAAAGTGTTCAGTAAAGATTTAAGTGTCAGCTGCATATTAACGATGTCTATGAGATAAATTGTTTTCAAAGTAAAACTAAAAATGTGCGTGACCGGATATAGTTCAATGTTTCGAAGTCAAATGCTTAAAAGCAGAATGTCTGGAAGCAAATGTTGTAAAATGTAGAATGTTCTTCTATTTAGATATTCAATTAGATCCATAAAATTGAAAAAAATGGCTAAAAGCTAAAACCTCTTAGTTCTTTTTCAGTCATCATTCCATTATTTAGTTTAAACTTAAATATTCTTAATTCTGTAAGGGAAAATGTATTTTTGGTAAATCAAGCACTAACGCAACACTAACTATAATAACATATAACAAAAGTTACAGTTGAAAACGAAAAGTGAAGGCAATTAAATTATATGGAATTCTTTGAAGTAATACAACGACAAGGTATTAAATATACTTGAAGGCAAAACATTTGACCCGAATAGCAGGATTCATAGTTGTTCGCAATGGTGGAGTCTTGTTTGATATCTACCTGTTTTCTAAAGAGAAAACCCTAATTACAAGTTTTTATGGAAGAAATACATCCCCCTTTGACTTTGCTTTGCTTTTCTTTGCTTGAAAAACACAGGCACTACATAATGTGTTAATACTGCTCGTGTTTCATTACGTCTTAAATCGTTCAATTTTAGAATAAATCCTTTAGTATCTGACTTTAAGATTAAAGTATTTTTAGAGTGGATAAACTAATTAATGAGTTCATAATTATTTCATTATAATCAACATTGACCACGAAAACGAAATTGTATCGTGTGTCAGGAAATGTATATCCACTTATACGTATGCGCGTTAACGAGACATGCCAGATTCACTTATGAAATATTACTGTCTATGAAACATATTCAAGTCAATATGGATCCACTACGAACCATGCTCAACGTATTCAAAATTTTCTAGTTATTCTTACTTCTTTTGAAAAAAATGTTGGTTTTTTTTCACTCTCAGTTCGTTTTATCTGCTAACATAATCCCTTCTCTGTTATTTCTTTATTTGTGTTCAGATCACGTACTAATTAAATTGCGAAACATTGCACCTTTATTGATAAGGGTTTTATGCCACTAGTTCAATGCATTTCATTATAAGAAACTAATGATGGAAGATTATAAAAGAAAATGAGATTTGAAGTGGAATTGAAGGGAATATTCTGACATCAGAAAAACAGGAGCAAGAAAAAAGAAATAATCGGTGTTATCTGATTAGGAGTATTCCGATGAAAATGAGCATGTAATGCGCAAAGAACGAGTCAATGTAAAAATTAATCTATACGATATTCCAAACTAAAATTGAAAACAAAAACATACATTGTTTCAAAACTATGTCATTAAAGATGGCTGTTACTCAAGCTACAGAAATTATATAAGCATCTTTATCTTACACTGAAAAAGATATCAGATTTACAAGATATTAAAACTAATGGAGGTTTTCTTGATATCTAAAATTATTCTTCTGAAAATCGCGTGTCGTGTCACATAAACACATGTTCTCTTCAAATAGCTCATTGCTTTTGCATTTAAAGGCGTCCGATTGGGTCACTTTTAAAACAATAGATGCATCAAGTTTACCAGATACAGTCCATTTATGTACATTTATAATGGTTCCAAGCATCACATTATTAAAATGTTTTCAACTTAAGATAATACCTCTTGAATTTATGCACATATTTTTGATGTCTGTATTTAACAAGATCAAAGTTGTGTTTTGTTCGCTTTTACTGCATTAATGGACAATTAACAAGATGTTTTTAATATTTTTGCAATTAAGCAAATACTTCAAACACCTTAGTTTACATACAAACACTTTATTTAAAAAATCTTTACAGGGTCATTTTACTGAGACTTTGAATTAGTTTATCTAATAATGCAATATTTAAAAGTAGGCTATTACACTGCTATATTGCAAAATGTATACTTTTGTGAAAATTGTTACAAAACACAAAAATAAACAGCTTTTTGAAAATAAAATAATAACATTTGTGAGCCTTTAAATAAATGACCCTGATAATGTAAGCGCCTGTTCATCTGTAAGCATTTGAAAGAAAGAAATTTTTAAAACATTCGGTTTGGATTAGTTTGCCAGACATTGCAGTGAAGGCGTTTAGTTTCTGTACATTTGTTTTTTATTTAAGACTTGTAAATATTCTAAGTTGCTAGAACGGTATACTTGTTTATCTATGATAGTATATATAATTTAAACAGCACAATGTTTACATTTTGCAATGTGTTGACCCTCTCGGTATAAAAACTATGCATTATGCAATTGATATTTTTCATTTATCTCTGATATTCAATGTGTTTGTTTTGAGATAATTTCTACTAACAAAACATTATTTATTTCTAATTTATTATAAAACTTTACCAATTTATCTATTTTACATAACCAAATAGGAATTCAATCTAAAAACAAAAAACAAAAATCAGCTATTTTTTCTTTAATTTTTTATTGATTTTTCATTCAAATTTAAAATGATTATGAATACAAGTGGAAATAGTAAGAACTGACCTAACACCGGTATTGGTGTTCAAGGGACAAAATTAGGAGGTTTTGAACACGTGCGTTTTTGTGATGATTTATCGCCACTAAAGATGCACGGCCAAATATTAACAGCGATTAAATCGTTATTGCATGTCATTAAAAGAACATTTCCTAAGTCGTATGTGATAATTTCTTAAGAAAAAAAGAAAGAAAACCGGTAAAATTCACTGAGATTTGCATTCATATTAAGTTTAATGTACGAGAGGTTTTTTTCTTATTTGTTAGTATGAAGAAACATCAGTTCCATTAATTGAAATATGACACTTTCTAAAATAATGTGTATAGCCGGTGATCAATCAAATGATTTTGCTTAAGAAATAATCCATTTATACGAAAAACAATGCATGTCACGTTTTCAGTTTCCTTAATGTACAAATGACAGATTCAACATCACGATCGGATATTTGAAGAAGAGGCGTTTGATGTCTTTACATTATCTTAAAGAGTTTTTCTTTCAAGCGTAAGAACAACATTCATTGGTTCATATTTTGAATTAAGTTGCCAAAGCGAAAAGTTATATTTATAAAGTGTAAGTGGTTTTAAATAAACAAATGTATCAGGAAAATTGAAGTAAAGCTATGTTATATAATGATATAAAACATTTTAAATACTGACAACTATTTTTGTTTAATTTTCATAAATATTATAAGAACTATTCCTTTTAAGCATGTCCCTGTCTTAACCTATTACTTCATGAGCATTTTGTGAAAAAATGGCTGTTTTCATTGAAAAGTCTCCCGTTACAAGTTCAAATTGCTATAATACTATTGAAACTGCTTCAACATTATTCAAACTTGGCACAAATGTTGACTGGACCATTGCCCTTGCAACAATATGCTCAGGCTTAAATTTTGTGTTACCATGGCAACGAGGGGACATCTCAAAATTGCCAAAAATCACTATTTTGCGTTGATTTTTTCCATCAAAATTGATTTCAAAGTGCTGCAACTTCTCAATGGATTGAGATAGAGTCAAATGCTTTTCAGCGTGTTTACATGTTACCTTATGATCAACCTGGGGTCATTTTTAGCCTCTCACAAATCCAAAATTTTCTTGGCGATGAGGGGGACTCCGTCCCCCATTAAACCCCTCCAACAGAAGGGGGCACTTCCCCATTCTGGCAACCCCCTGATGTATCTTCCGGTTGGGGGCCGCGCCGAAAAAGAGGTCACTTTTTTAACAACATTTCTCAAACAAAAACAAATGTTGGGGGCCTAAATAAGGCATTTTTTCACATTTTGAGACAACAAAAAAGTGGGGGGTGAAAAAGGCGTTAAAGGCGTGTATATAACGTAATGGGTTAAAGCATACCAAATCGTTCGAATATATTAAGTATTGTTAACCCGTTAATCGGTATATTACCCCGAGGTACATGCCATTTTAGGAGTTTTTCATATAGACCGCCATCAGTTATTTATTAATAAAAAGAGCATCGGAACATGAGACGAGCTGATTTGTACAAGGGGCGTGTCACCGAATATAAATCAGATTGTCGAGTGTTTTATGTTCTTTCTTTTTTGTATCATAGGCAAAAATAAAACAACTATCCCTGTCATCAAAATATGTTAGTAACAGAAATATTGTAATCAATGTACGAGCATCTTGATATGGCTTTTCTTCCATTGTTAATGTACCTGTCGTCACAATAAGTTAACAGAGGTACACTTAGTCTATCAACGGGCATGCTCTATTCTTATCTACGACACACCGTGATAACTTAAGTACGGGTATCTCATAACTGCACTCCAGGTAACGCACATGCATGTTTAAGTATAGGATTTAATCAGATATATTTGCAGTAAAAATAAGTCTGCAAACTATATACAATTTCATTTTACTAAACGAGTTATTGGCGTTATAAAAATGTCTTGCGAGTAAAATTTTCTACGAGGAAGATAATCATTAAGTGATTACCTGAACACACTATAATTCTTATTGGCCGGTTTAGATTGAAAGAAATATTATTGTAATTAAGTGACGATAATTACTTTCCAAGCATTATTTATTTCAAAATTGTGATATAAATATTTTTCCATTCAAAAACTATTGTAAATACATAAGTATAATAAATAGTGTTTCAGTTTCAATCAAATATGAAAAACAATATCCACAAAGTCCAGCAACACAGGACTAACGACAAGGAGCCAAGCAGGCCACCAAACAAAAACAGGACATTGCATAAGGCAAACCAAGGACTAGATGATAACTTTAATCATACATAATAGGAAATAACAAAAACCAAACTACCTTTTCAAATGAATATAAATTGATTGATTTTACGTGGTTTAATATCCAATTTACTATAATTTTAATATGGATTTCGTCTTCAAATGTTATATTTTGGCTGTCCGAAACGACGACACACAGTCCCAAAATTTGATATGTTTCCTCAATTACATGTCTTTATTTTAGTTTGATTATTTGTAATCACCAGCAATGAATTTAAATTAGATATCATTATCAATACTAATTGCCTGTTTAGCTAACAATATTTGATTAGAGTAAGAGACACTTAAATTAAAGAGTTAATAATTTAAGTTAAAGTTTTTAAATCGTATAATTCTCATAATGAGCATGGTCACGATTCCATCAAAAACCTTACATAAAACTGGATGTACCTTTGCTCGAATTTTGCTTCAAAAAATAGAATGTACACTTCGAAAAACATTGAACGAGAACAATGCACGGAATCGAAAATTGGTTGCTAGATTAGAAAATGCTGAAATTTCTTAAAACTACTAACATTATGTAAAATAGCATGTGAGAAGAGAAATATTGTGTAAATTCAATGTTCTTCTGAAATGGCCAGCTTGAAGCAACCCGACAGGGCATCTGGTAAATTGTGTTACGGCCAAACGCGCTCGTGTTCAACAAATTCGGTTTACAGACTCGATCAAACCGAGTCTGCAATTTTCATGTAATTTTGATTTTGATTTAATGCTTCTCGGCAATTACCCTTTCCCCAGGGTCCAATGTTATAAAGAAATTATCTTCTCAAACTCAGATATGAAGTATTCCATTGGTCAGAAACTGTCACAAGATGTACACTGACCAATGAAAATCCTGAGATTTACCTTGTTACCAGAGGCACCTAGTGTCTTATATACACCTGGCAATAAGTTAAGCACAACCCGAAATTTAAAATTGGTTGCGATTGAAAGCACTGTCATGAGATGATAACTTAATTGAGCGAAGAAATAGTAATTTGATAAGTAGCGATACCAATTTAGTAATCATAACCCAGAAAATTTATGAGTTTAGTATATTCTTAACCAAATTATTAAAGCTTAGCAAATGTGTTGTTTTTACCAGAAATATGAGTGTTTATAAGTATGGTATTGGAGCGTTTACAAAACATTTACTGGTAGATATTTTTGGTAAATTTTGACGATTACGTACCTAACATGACATTATGTACTAGCCAGACTTTTAATAACGTGTGTAACCGCCACGTGCTCGGATGATAGCCTCAATCCTTCTCATCATAATACCAGTAAGGCGTCTAATGCGTCTCTGTTTAAGAAAATGTGCATCGAAAAGATGACGAATTCCTTTAGGCGAATGTTTTAAATATTACTGTTATGATGCCCTCATATTGAAAATGTTCTAAGTAGGTTGCACCGTGAATGGCACTTTGTCATATTTTAATAATCCCAAAAGCTCAGAAAATTTAGATCATTGTCAAGATTAAAAGCTTTTATCAAAATCACTTCACACTGTGGACCAATTTTCATTATCATAGATTGGAACTGATGTATTGTAATGAATAAACTGTTACCTTTTGCTTTGTTGTACATCATATGACAAATAATGAATGATATTGACAAAATAATTTCAAGCTAAATTGTTTACAGGTTGCACTTTGATAACTATCTGCAAAAATACAAATGAAATATTTGCACTTATTACTTTTTTTGTGTAATTTTTTGTGTTGTATTGTTAGTGCTCTGCTTGCATTTTAAATCATGTGCATAAGCAAAATAGGTTGTTATTTTATTTCCCCCAAAAACATATAATTTGTAGGATTATTAAACGAATAAACGAAAAAAAATATATATCATTAATGTTGACAGATTATCTTAGAAAGAAGATAGCTTTTTAAAACATATGAGAACAAAGATTATAAAGGTAGGGCAACATTCAATACATGCATTCCCAGCAACACTTTCTAAAGTTTCTGTTATTTTCAGACAGTAAATAAATGGCAAAAGCAACCCATAAATCATGACAAATATTGAGCATATCATATATACTTTAAATCTGCAAATAAAACAAACGCAATTAACACATGTATTGCAAAACAATTTTTTGTAGACTGGATCTAACGATTGTAGGTTTTAAAATGATATTCACTTATTTCAATTTGATACGAAAAATATCATGACAATGCTCAGTACGGTTTTCAACAGCAAATTAACTTTGAGCATGACGTCATTGGTCTAAAAATGATATGATATCAAAGTTTTAACATAAATACATGGAATGCAAAACATTATATTGAAACGACCGTAAATGATTTGATAATAATAAAAGGATTTCGTAAACAAATCGTTATATTTCATTGAAGTCAATATGTTGCACTTGTAATGACTCTCAAATGACACAATTTACATCTGGTTCCGAAGCATTGTTAACATCAATAGCTTCATTGGACACTTTGAAGTTGATTGTTACTACAAAACTACTCGCATTTACATGTAAACGGCGAGTACATATTGCATGTGGTAAAGTGTTAAGAAAATCAGGTTTTCTTCTTTATTATTCATTTATTTTTGAGAAGAGATGACTAGAATTAGACATTTTTGTAGCAAACATGTCGTCACCTTCATTCCAGAGTGTCGTATCTCCAATTTTGGTTGGTATCAATATGTTCGTAAATTTTAGCTCTATCTAATGGTAAGAACAACACCACTCTTGTTCTTTCCTGTAACGATATATTGAATGGGTAAGTCCAAACATTGTGATAAAAATAACGTCCATAATATCGTAACTTCTGAACCAATAGTTTGTTAAGATTCTAATCACGTGATGCTGTTTTAACAAAATGGCAGATTTTTCAAGGTATCAGGAATGACTTTTTACGTTTTATATTTCTTGATAACATGCAAGTGTTTTGCTTTAAATGTTATCTAATTATCTATAGATTAATATTTTATTGAACTGTTTCAAACTTTTTAAAGAAATGATAACTACTCTTAACCCTTGAGCTAAATTCAAAGCACCATGATGTGCTATGAAATTCGGACAGCATAGAAATCGGATAAATTGATACAAACTTTCAATATTCACAAGTGATTATATGATTGATTGATCAATGTTACCTTATACATATTACGATTAAATAGGTACAATCAGGTTTTGCATAAGATTGTGGAGATATTGTTCTTAACTTAAACTTTTAACTTACAAACAAAACTCATCAAATGGGAAACATACTACTGTCATTGTTGCATTTTGTTCAATGTTTTACTTTAACTATGACAAATTACCGTACTGGTGCTAAGTGATACGAATAAAATTTACACATAACTTTACCACTCATTAGTGATATTAAATTAGGTGGTGAATGTTTACTTCATGTTTATTCCATAATTACATAAATTTCAGAATTTCATAATTTTGCACTTTCATGTAACGATCACAAAATATTCAAAGTTTTGCTGTCCAAGGCATTATGAAATCCAGAGAGGTTAACAATATCCACAGTCATATTGAAAGAAAGACAAAACACATTTAAAATGGCAGAAGTGTTCAATCCTATATCATTCGTTTGTTTTCTTAAAATGGTACGTCCAAACGTCAAAGACTATGCTTGTTTAAAAGTTTTCATTCGATTGAAACGTAGAAAAAATGATTTTGTAAAGAAATGTTACAAAGTCTGAAGACCACATAAAAAAATTAAGGAATCTTTAAATTGTCATATTTGTTTCATTAAACGTTTGTTGAAGTAAATTGGAATTAATATTTGACTGAAACTCTTAGATATATGAGCATTGCTTTTATACGAATGAGTTAATGATGTAAACAGTTTAGTGAAAAACATTCAAAGTAAACGTATACGTAATTGTTATTGAATGTTAGAAATTGTTTGAAAAGAAGTTGTATGTCACTTTATATATAAATACATGTAGTAATCGAAGTACAGTAGTTCATTGAAACACCATATCAAGATATGTAGCATCTTTGAAAATTTGTGAGCTTTGAGTGGCGTTTCATATTTTTCTTTTTTTTAAACAAAACAATAGGTAATGCTGTTCTTAGAAAAGTAAAATACATAGGTTTATTCTGTTTATGTAACAGAGAAAGGAACTCATTGTTGATGTTGTTTTTTAAAGTTTAAGCAGTTATATCTCACAAACATTTCTGTGTGTTTTGTAAGTCAAATTGTGTTCAACATGCTGTTTGTCTGCAACCTAAAGGTATTCAAAATTGAATTTGGAATGAATTAATGATATAATAAACGAAACCAAAAGTAAATCTGAATTCCAAATATTTTATAGTGTTTTTATTCTTTATGTGAAAATAGCATATCATATGATAAAAGTTTTGCTATTTAATGTGGTTAATATCAATACAATGACGATGCTTTTGAATTTTGTTGTTTTTTTATCTCAATGTGATACATTTACAAAATCAGGAATATGTTGTTTTGTTGTTCATTTGCAAGCCTCACTTTTTCATGTAAATGGTCATAAGACAATGAAGTTCAATTTCAACCTTAAAATGCCTTTTCGTGGCTTTTCACATTTCACCGCATTGTCTTGATTTCTATTATTGACTTTTAAGACTAAATTTACTGTTTTGATCCTGATCACATTCCATGCTCTGTGGTGCCTAAATTAATGTGGATCCAGACTATTCGTTAAAGCAAAGCACTCAGTTTCTAGTTGCGTCTAAATTTAATATAATTTCAGTATAAAACAGTAAAATTGTTATTATTTCACACTGTTGTAACTACTTAATGTAATGATATTTAAGGGTCAAATTGCTGTAACTTATCACAGCATTCTAGTTCTTGTATTTTTTTTCAATAAAATGTATTTATGAGTGATTTTTCATTTATTTTATTTTGATTTGTAAAAAAAACTATCAACAGGAACTTCTTTGTACTTAAAAGTATCAAAGTTAAAATAATTCTCCACACTAAGATATATTTTATATTAAAATTGGTTGAGTAAGTGAGAAGATATAGCCTGTTAAAACTTTGAAGTCGATTTTCTCAAAACGGTCAAAATACGGCTTACATCATTTTGGAATTAAGGCGACGATGTGGGTAACAATTTGAATAATCATATTTAAAACACTCATAGAGTTTTATTTGCAAATTATTTATTGAGATTTTAAAGGAGACGACGTGCGTTGTGAATACCATAGTTACTTCTTTTTTATGAGCGGTGAGTATAGTTTTTCAAAGAATTGTTATTTTTTATAACATTTTGTAATGATATGCTGGACATATTCACACTCTTGTATGTTGAGGGGGGTATTTTGTGTTGTATTGCTAATAAGTTATAAATAAGAAAAAGTCTGCGTTGTTTTGAATCATTCTACGTATACGGTATGTGTTATTTTGCAAACATTACACATCATCAAGAGTTATACGAGTAATACAAACACAGCTTTAAATGTTTTGAACATGATCAGGCCGTTACTAAAGAATAGTTATCAACATATTTGACGATATTGTCTATATTGTTTTATCTTAACTGCTTTTCATTCCTTGTTTTGTGAGCCAATAAGAATCATATTGAATTTTTAGTATCCTCCTCGGGCGAGACGAAATTTATCCATGGTAATTGACCTCGGGTATTTTTCTCTCACCGTTATTCTAAACTCTGTCATACATGTATAAGTAGTCGTAAACTTGACGTGAATTTTTTTTATTACTGGTTAGTTATCCAGGAAAGCCAACTGTCCTGAGTGAATGCCAATATGACTAAATGTGATAAAATCGGCATTGAAATTCAACCAAACAAACAATTCATTTATTAGAATACTAGATGAACATAAACATGCATTGCGTTGGAACGTTTAGCAGAATGTTATTCTTTCATAAGTAAGTGTAATGAACTGTGTTAAGGAAATGCTTGAAATGAGATAAATCTGAAAAAGAAAAACGGCATTCTTAAAGTCAAAACCACATAAATTTTAAATATTTTCATTTGACTTAAGTATTTGCCAAAAGCATCATAGATCAACATATCTTATATAGGTGGACCTTGATACTTCATGCAAACTTATTGAAAATCGGCATTATTGTGCCTCCTGGGTTAGCAAATTATATCATTAAACACCTGTGTGGCATATTGCTCTAAAAGTATAACAGCTTGTGTCATAGTGCTCTATAAAAATTGTTGTCAGTCTGTGAACAAACGTACCTGGGAATATTGATGCAAAGTAGGGTATGCAAATTTATATTTTAAAGCAAAATATGTAATTGTATACTTGTGCCGCTTGTACCTCAAAAACAATAGCTGCTACAGTCATTGCAATTTCTAAAAATATACATATTTTGATCATGCGTTGTTGCGCATCTTTAGATTAGCAATCTTAAAGTCCTAGATTAAGCAAAATAGGATATTAAGACTTTTGTCACGTGTTACTCCAGAAGTGTGACAGCTATGTTAAATAAGCACTAGTTATTGCACAGTATTTTTGACAATACATCAGAGTATGGGGAATCAGTGTCTTATGGGCACATGTCTAGTTTACCATGTGTTGCGCATTATACAAAATATACTGCAATAAAAACAATAATTTATTGAGAAATGTAAAGTTTGTAGACATAATGTCGTCAGTTTTAAATCAGACCAATGACTCTAGAAAATAAAAAGGCAGAACATCTCAAATATGAACGACATGTTTAATATTGGTTTTCAAACATCCTGTCTCTGTATTTTTGTATCTGTCCTTAATGCAAAAAGGAAATGAGATACGTGACATGCATTGTTTTCAATGTAAATGCATTGTTTTTTATGCAAATGCATTTGCTTTATCTCCGGTAACACATTAGATTCTCTTGTTCTAATAATTGAGCGTTCCATGGAAAAACAAAAGACAAGACCTACAAAACCAAATAACACCCCCCCCCCCACACACACAAACAAAACACAAAACAAAACACACGAACGAAACACACAAAAAAATACAACATTCAAAACATCCTGTATATTACAGTAATATGAACCGGAAAAGTTTTTTTGCTTTGCGTTCTTTGTTGTAGATATGGTCCTATACACTCATCCGACATTTATGTGTACTCTTTCTTCTGAACTCAACAGATCAGGTGGATTTAAAAATAGCTTAAATTACTCAGGAGTAGTACAAAGCTTTGTCATAGTAAGAGGTATCATGTCCATGCACTATTCTGATCACGTGATAAAATTACCAACAACCCTTTATAAAAAAATAGTATTGACAATCAGTTAATTAATATAATCTAAATTTGATTCAAAACAATCTTTGAAATGTATATATTTTTAATTCTGCTCAACTAAAAAATTACGTATAATGAAAAAGTGAATAATCATATCAGATGAGAAATCACTTTTAGTCAACTTACCTAGTTAAACTGTTGATTAATATCATCTTAATTTGATTTAAAATAAATCTTTGAAATGTATATCATATAATTTCTTTTAATTTTGCTCACCTTAAAAGTTAATTTAGAACGAAAAAGGGAATTCTTTCATCGGACGATAGATCAATCTTTGTAATCTTCTTCCTATTTAATAACAATCATTTCAAATTAAATGTTTTAAAAAAGAAACGGAACATTTCTGCTGATTTGAAAAAATGAATTGGCGTTCATATTAAATCTCCTCTTCTTATATCTGATTAGCGGTATCAATTTAATGATAAACAACTTTTTTTTCAAATTAGAAAGTAGATTACTTTGTCTAAAAGGCATGGTCTGAATACGAAAAGGCCCATTATTAAAGATGATTTATTTGTTTCATGAATAGGAATTTCATAGTTTGTGTGAGACAATAATGTTTTAGACAGTAAACAAAATTGCAATATGAGTTCTTATAGAGAGCTTATAATAGCAAAAATAATAAATATTTCTTTTCAAACCGATAGACTTACTTAAAACTAGTCAGTCGATATCAATGTATCATCATTAATAGTTATTATCTTAAGTTTGTAAACTTGGTATATTAAATCATCCAATTACAAAGCATTAATAAAATACATTTCATCGTTTTATTATTTGAACACTACAAATAAAGAACGTTTTTTGTTTTGTTATTTATATGTTTATTTGATCATTTATTTATTTATTTTTTTATTTATCTATTTATTTATTTATTTATCTATCTATCTATTTATTCATATATTCATTTTTTTTATTTCATAGATCGAGTTGATGCAATTGAGTTTAAAGATTTGTCTACCAAATTTGCCTACTTTATAAGAAAAAAGCCATTATCCTGATCGATTATTCATGAAATACTTGTTTCCATGGGTTTTCTTTAAAAGAAATCATTGTCTTAGTTGAGAGGTACTGTGACATATTGTAAATTTAAACATTTTACAAATAACAATTTTAAAGATGATAATGTTTAATTTTTACCACATTAATATCACTACAGCAAAATTAAAGGTCGTGTTTTGACATTTTGTAAATTTAGGAAATCTATAATTTTCCACTTTAAAAATGATTATGTTTAATTTCTACTATTTGTGCCGCATTAACATCACTTTATAGCAAAATTCAAAGGACTCTTTGACATATTGGAAATTTATCAATTTGATTTATTACTATTTTGAGGATAATTATACTTAATTTCTATCAAATTTATATCACTTTATAGCAAAAATCAAAGTTGTTTTTTGTAACAATGTGAATTAAGGATTTAGAATTTTAAAGCTGAGTGCCAAACATTTGTATAACACAGGGCTTAATTCAGAGATTGGAAGATGGTTTTAACAATATTATTCAATATGAAATCCATTTGCTACTTGCCCACTTACCTTTTAAGCAGTCTAAGTTAATTTTTAATTAACGATATTAGTATCACTTTGTAGCAAATGTTTTAGTTGAATAATATTGTGTCAGACATTACCTCATGAAGATCGTACAGTATACACACACATGGTATAGGATGTAACTTGGATAATAGACCATGACAAGTTTAATGCATCTAATATCTAACCCTTTCCATTCTAACGACATTCAATAAACTTTTGCATTTTTCAATAGGGATAGAACCATTCATCACTTTTAGGGGGAAAATAAAAGTATGTACTTACTTAAAAGCAAACAGTGCAGATTAAAATGAGACGGCAGCAGATCTTAGTCTGCTTATGTCGCAGCTTGATACGTCATCAATTCATTAAGATTTGATACCTTTTGGAAAGAAAACAAGGTTTAGTGTAATGCAAACGTTTTCATATAGACATAATCTGTAAATTCTTGGACATTATCTGCTTTCCACTGAAAATAGAATAAAACCAAGGATAACGTTTAAAGGACATTTGTGTAGTTTATCAATAAATCAATTACAGTAAATTGAAAAGCTTTGAAATTGCAGATAAATGGCGTCTTTTTAGTCTCCAAGACAATCCAACGAGATTTTTTGTGCAATTTCAAATTTTAATGAAATTTAATTTATTTGAAATAAGAGGACTCTAGTGCACTTGTATAGATTTGATAAGGTGAAAAACATCTAAGAGAAAATATATTAAATAACTTGAACGCGCTTTATCCATTTACATTGTGTAATGATTTTAAAAATAAATGAAAAATTTATTTTAAACAACAACTGTTTTAACACATGATTTTACAAAACGTTATTCATAGTGGTTTTCAGTAAATTCATACACCTCATAAATGAATACATTACTATGAACTGTAACACATTTAATTACACCAATTCAGTTTTGAGTGACATATAACGGCCTATATCTGACGATTAAAACACCTGAGAATTTTAATGTAAATGTGTATTTTGTATAATCTAAATTGACAAATAATCAATATTTATCATTAATCTGACGAAAAGCTTTTTCATAGGGCATAATGACTTATTTGCATTGTACTTTACATGAAATTGATTCCCATATAACTTTTTCTGTTGATTACTGTATATGATGTGACTGAAAGGCAAATAAACAACGAAACTGAAAAAATAAAGACAAAACATTTCAAGACACATTACAGGTCACAATAACGTGTCTGTTTTATTTGGAATTACAATTATTCTGTAACTTCAAAGAACATACCGTCACCTTGGTGCGAAAGGGTTGTAACTCAATATTTGTAAATTATTCAGGAGAGACAAAAAACCTTTTATTTTTTTCATATTTAAATTTATTGTTTTTACTGCAAGGATAGCTTATACAGTATAATAGATGATTTTAATTCAAATAGAAATAAAATTTATATCATTATTTACAAAAAGGAAATTTGATAAAGTTTTAGTTACAACCGTTTCGCACTAACATTTACCTTATATGAAATAAAATATTGGTGCGAAACGGTTGTATCTTATTTTTTTTTTTTGGGTAATTTCTGTCAACCTTACTCTGACATTATGTTTTAAAAAAATGCCCCATGTTGTTGATTTTTAATAAATAAATATTCAGTGTTGTTTTAATTTTGTTAATTCAAATATATTAAGGCTTACATTATATGAAAATACATCAGATATACAATTTTCTATTTATTGTCCTTAGTTGGCTGTATACATTTTTTTAAAAAATTAATTAACCAAATTCCACCCAAACAAAATAACCTTGAAATTTCCTGAGTATACTTCATGTATTTCATTAAAATAATCAAACTGGAACAACATTGAAACTATTTTCTGTCTAATTATTGGTCATGCACAAACAACAAAGACAAATTAAACATGATACAGATTTTAAGTAACTAATGAAACTTAACGTTTGCAAAAATATATAGAACACATTAGTCTTAACATTTAAAAAAATGATAGCTGGGCTTTTTGTGTTTTGCTACAAATGAAATTTATATTATAAAGCATTTTTCCATTTACATATTGGTGCCTCATACAATGAAATGGTAACTTTTTCCTGTTACATCTAAATTGAATAACTATATTTCTCACCTGTATTTGGGCCACATTGGTGGAAAAATAGCAAAAAACCTCTGAGTTGAGGCAGCCCTCAAGATTGTTTATACTGAATATCTTGGAAAACTGTGGGTAATGCCGAAATAATTTTATGAGGGCATGAGTATACATTTTACTTTCCTATGTTTACATGTTAGCTACCAAAATACAAATTTTCACTACAGTATGCAAGAAATAACATTAACAATTTTGTTAATAGTCTGTTTTTAAAAGTAAAATATTGTATTACATGCAATTGAATAAAATTGAACATTAACATTTTAGTTAAGCAATTATGTGAATAAGAAATTGCAATACCAAAAGAACAATGTTAACTAAAACATTTGAACATTTGCAATAAAAGTCAACATAACTATAGACATAATTATTTACAGTTGGGAGATAATTCCCTAGGGTTCAGCTTCAAACATGTTTTTTTTTCTTAGTCTAACATGCAAAAAACTGACTATTTTTTCAGTCAGTTATAACTATACATAAGGCAGAAGTATGTAAAAAAGGATTGATGTACCCTTTTGGAATGATTCTGTTTTTTGCAAAGGAACAAAAGATCTGGCATATTTAGCCTGTGGGATAGGTATGAAGTTCTCTCTTAGTTGTTTTCTAAACTTAATAGACAATGGACTCTGACGAGAATTTATGAAAACAAATCACAATGGAATATTTCACCATCATAGTCACATTGGTTTAGCTGAACTGATTTTGGGGGCATGAATTGAGAGATTCAATACTTTTAATTGACCCCCAGTAAATTTTTTTTCATTTTCAGTGTTAAAATGAAAGTTCTTGATTTTTGAATGCAAGACTTTTAAAAAATCAAAAAAGTCTGCCAAACTCATTTCATTTACAAAGTATGGCTTCCCTGGCCTTGCACTTTCGTATAATGGCTGCCCACTGGGATGTTGAATAAACTGAAATTATTTTTTACTTGCATTTTCAATTGTGGCATGGATTGAGTCTCCCTCATTCTGGGTATGTCCCTTTTCAAGATATTTATGAGTTATGGATTTGAGGTTAAATTTTTTGAGGCAGTACCATAACATACCAATATAAAATTTATTTTTTGTTTTTGTGCAGCACAGTTATCACTGTAGAAGATGAAATTTTTTCTTGCCTTCTTCTGACTTTTGCTTTATGAAATGAAAGAGGCAAGAAGCAATTTCACATGCCCCTCTGCTTGCAATTGACTCATTCCAAACAAAGCAAATGACCATTTTGCATAACCCATTTCATAGATGGTAAAATTGAATGTACTTAGTCTTCTCTTTGTAGTAACAAACAAGATTGGGAATGGATTGAGGTGTTAGAAGAATTTCCTCCAAGTCAAAACAGGCTACAACATAATCTGGGAAGTTTTGACTTTTTACCTTTTTTTGTCTGCTTCTTGTGTTCTCTTGCTTTTGACTTATTTATTACATGTTTTTTCATATTGAAATTTTCAAAGTTTCTTTCTCTTCAGGCAGAGAATTTTTCAAATGTTTGGCAAATATCACACTGGTCTTTCTTAGGCCGATGAAAAAAAGATTGAACTCTGTGTTAAAAATAAATCTGTTTAGAATGACAATTTTTACAGGTTCAGCTGCCTCTAAGGAACACAATTGTACATACAGTGAATACATCTTAGGTAAACTCAAGACCAGCAGCAGATACAACATTTTTGCAATTTCGCCTGCAATAGTGGCTCTCCACAGTTTCAAACGAGTTTATGTGATCTCTTACCTTTTGAAACACTTGCTTCAGGAATTGTGTTTGGTCTATTTTAAATACTTACCCCTTCTCATCTTCATTGCAAACACCTATTTTGATTTAATTTGTCTTGTGTACAGTTGTTATCATTTTATCACTTATTTCCTTAAGGTATTCAAGAAAAATGTTTTACAAACCTGTGTATCTTACCACCACCTTTCAGTTTTAGACATTGACCGGGTTATTGTAGATTTTCGTCTATTGGAGACACTTGCTTTGCATTTTGTTGGTTTCTGTTGAGCATGGCAACTCAGAAAGTGTCTTTGTTTATCTATTGAGCCCAATTTCCAAAAGGAATGAAAAAGGGTTTCTCTGTCCGACTCTGTAAATTTATTTGAGCATTTATATCTACATTTCACACCACAACTCTTTTTAATAACTCTAGCAGATCTTACCTTACCCATTTTGCAGCAGTAGCTTTTCCCTTTATTTCGATGTGACTTAGCAACATTTCTTTTCCATTTTTCTGGTTCTCTTTTTCGCTTTCTAGACCTAACACCTATACTTTCATCAAAATTTTCCATTCGCTCAAGAACACTTAATTTATTGGATTGGGACTGAGCAGCCTGAATGTTTTCAGATATTGGACTAAGTGGAGTGGATGGGGATTTTTTTGAAACATTTTCATCAATCAAGTCAGACTGTTTTTTTTTCTAAGAGAAGTTAAAGGGATATTGTCGTCACTTTCAAATGACATATCACTTGAATCATCAGATTCACAATTTTCTGTATCTACATAACTCACATCATTAACATCATCATCTTCAAAACCATCATCAACATCATCAACCTCAAAATCATCATCAAACATCAACCTCAAAATCATCAACATGATCACCAACTTTAAAATTATCATCACAATTCACCAATTTTTAGCATTTACAGCATCAACACCAAAATTCTTCATCAACATCACTTTCATAATCATCATCATGGATAAAAGACACACTCCCACTCTTATTATTACATTTGGTCTGACACTGCCTGGTGGGTGATTCAGTAGCTGACATAAAGCTTGTATCAAAACACCATTACTGTCAATATACTCTAAAAAATGTAGAACTATTGTTTAAGTCATTAATGAACTCGTCAACTTCATTGTCAACTTGTTTTAATATGTCATCAGATATACAACTAATATCTGAAACATCAGAGAGAACATTCATTGAATCATGTTTTATAGCCTCTTCAGCTATAAATAACTTACAACAGTACTCTCCATCTGATACAGGATCAAACCCTGAGAAATCAGAATCACTGCTTGTCTCAAGAGAACTGCTTTCCTTAAATACTGCCATTTCAAAACAGACCTTGCCTTTCAAATTTAGAGATGCTGCAAGATGTTTAATAAAGTCACATAAATTCCTAACACTGTTATGTATTGTTATACATGCCTTTCCATCAGGTTTTTAGCATCCCAACATCACTTCTGCTGTGCGGGTCAAAGAAAAAGTATCTTTGCTCACACTTGAATATAGCACTTGTATAATATGGCTCTGAATTCCCCATTGTGTAAATACAGCTTTCATGCTTGGAAATAAATTCTCAAGTGCATCATATAATGAGTAAAATGGGATGTTTGTTTCTCCCATTTAGTAAACCATGAAAATGTTTCAGTAAAAACTGCCACATTGTTCGGAATGTCGTCAATAAGCAAGTATTTATTTTCTTCTTTAGCTATGGTTTTCATATAATTTATCACCAAGTGCAAGTATACAGTCTAAATTTTGAAGTGGTCCACAAGCTTGGACAAGTAACACTTCGTTCTAATAATGCCACAACAGAGTTTGCTACAACACTGACGACCATTTGCCTTGTATTAACGGATGCCCTTGATGGAATGAAGCTTGAAGAATCTGCATCTTGATATAATTTCATGCTCCTACAATATTTTGTTTATACATAAATTTTACTTTCTTCCATCAAATTTTAATGTCAAATTGTTATGTATTTTTACATAATCATAATCTGAAGAAAATTAACTTACTTTTATAATAACTAATTATTTTGTATTTATTTTATTTTTTAATTTATATTATATTAATCATATTTAAAATATATTATAATAATTATTATATTATATTTATTCATTTTATTTTATAATAATACCTTTTTTAATCAATATTTTAATGTAAATTAGATTGACTTTTTGAATATTTTTTATGTTTTAAAAAAAAAAAACTTTTCAAATGTATTTCATTTTTTAAACTAACCTTTTAAATATATTAAATTTAAAAAAATATAAATAATCTTACCGTTTAATGTCATCTAAAGTCATTAATTCATTTTATTTATATAAAATGCTGCCCACTATTACTACCTTTTACATCAGTAAAGTATCTTTTTACAACAAAAAATAATGATGTCATGGTTCTATGAATCTATGATGTCATTAATGAGCTAAAGAGTAATCCTCGATTACCTCCCTTGAGTTTTATTTTGCTATTTTTAGCCACAACAAACTTAAAGTGCCTTTACTTTAACAAGAACAGTATGCAAAAGTTATTATATTCAAAATAAAATATTGAAAAAAAGACTTTTATTTGATTTTTTGAAAATCAAATTGAGTTACAACCCTTTCGCACCAAGATTATACTTTATGTTTTTAGTGCGAAAGGGTTGTAACTTGAGTTACAACCCTTTCGCACCAAAAATTAATGCACATTTGAGATACAACCTTTGTTCAAATACAAAAATTGAAGTTAATATTTTTAATACCAGCTTAAATTTTTTTCTACAAATAAACATATAAAAATTATGCTGAAAAATGGAAAAAAGTCATTTTTGATAAAAATGTTAGTTACAACCCTTTCGCACCAAGGCATCGATACCGTCAGAAAAAATGGTTGGAAATGATTATTCTGGCTATATTTGTCTAATAAGCTGTCGATTTACGATTAATAGAAAGTCATCGTTTACTGGTACATTGTCACGATCAGTGTATCATTATTTACATTGGTGATTAAGTCATATATTGTAAAGTAATTTCCATAAAAGCTTTTAATGTTGACAATGCTAGGAGATAATGAAACTTCTGGGGAACATTACAGATCGCTTGAAGTCAGTTTAAGTCATTAAATGCATCGGTACAAAATTGTAAGTTTAATGGAAAGGTCAACATGTATTAACGATTATGAAGAAGTCATTTCATATTACAGAATCTTATTTTCATAACCGATGTGATGACAAGATAAATTTAAGATGATAAAATGTTATTTCAGATATTTATATGTCATAACAGAAATTGAAAGTTTTGAATATTAGAACTATATATTACTAATGTTTAAAACTACTGTAGTGAGTTATCTTGTTATATTTATACAAAATTAAAACAATATTAATTTTATGTTATAGGTTAATTAATTGTTATGTTGTAGTTATGTTTAAATGCAAACTTGTATTATTGATACATTTTAAAACATGTAGTTGTATATTTAGTAAACTGTGATTCATTGATGCATTACAATTACATTTTTATCTTAAACTTAACAGGAAAGGCCTCCGATACCTTTCACACTCTCATGTACAATAATACACCCCTTTATTGTTATTCCGTTAAGGTTCAATATCTGGATTTGAAATACTAGTATAGTACAGAATGCTATAAGTAAATGTTTTCTGGTAAGTGATGGTAATAGTGAATCATTTGCCAAAGCTTTCTATATCACAAAAAAAAGTATCAACATCTTTATTTTGAAACAATTTTAATTTTATCAACGATTTTATGCTTAATACGGGAAATACCGAATGATATGAGTGTCATGATATATATACACCAGTAAATGCATATATCTTTTTTGTAAATCTTTTATTGAATTCTGATGTCATTTAAACGTATGTTTAAATCATGCACATTACCGATAATACAAACATAAAACCATTGGGTATACATGCAGTTATTTTCTGTCTATTCATAGTGCAATTTTACAAGCAAAGTAAAAAATTATCAAGCTATAAACTATTTTGTCAATATCAATATATGTTTGTCGAATTGATTTTACGTTTGATGTCAAACAAACAAAGAACATAACTGCAATTTACCCATGACAATAACAACACCAACAAGACCAGCTTTAAATAACTATAACGGTTGCATATTGTTGATTTATTTTTTTGTTTGAAGCTTTTATTCTTTGTATTTATACCAGTTTTCAAAGCTTTTGGGAAACATTAACACTCGACAAAGTACCATTTAAAGTGCAACCTACTGAGAACCACTTTTGTCATGAGTGCATTAACATAATGGAGTATTTGATTAATACTCCAGATCTAAAAGAATTCCTAAGAAGCAACGTAGAGAATTCCTTCAAATCACATCGAAAGACAACATAAATACCAAATACGAATACTTATTGGTCGCTTTTAACACCAATGGGTCACTGTGTTTCGTCCATATTTACTCACGGCACATATTAAATGAGACAATATCAATAAAATTAAACAAGTCGCCTAAGTGCGCGAAGTAAAAGTTATTATGTAACAATTTCTATGCATACTAGTAAAAACATGTATTGCCAAAATAGAACAGCCTCATCGAGGGGTTTGAGATTGTGATGAAAGACCAACGTTAATAAATGACGCACACTTTTGAAATAGGAAGTAACTGTGCCACAATTATTGTTAGTAGAAATTGTTACATTTCCAAAATGACATTGAAATACTAGAATACTAAATGTTTATACAGAAAACATGAAATTGAAATAAGTGCCGCGTTCACCATGAACCGAATGCAGACAGATACGGCTGATCCCTACATGGATCTCAATATTGTGCATTAGTAAAGCATATATATATTAAAATACACTTTGATCAAGATGTGCAGTATTACCACATAAGTAAAGGGAAAGAGGTCAATCACAGGGTAAATTTTCAACTTTTTAATATTTATATAACATTCAAAGCTTTTTTTTGAATTGTGATTCTCCCCTCCTGACTTTTCTCAATATTTACCTATTATTGTATTTGATTTTTATGCAGTCTTCGTCGTGATATTTTTTCCGTCGTGGGTTCTGGTATGTGCAAAACATGCAATGCGTGTGAAGAAAATATCACTTAACGGATTCAAAATTCAAGTATTAAAGAAATCTTACCATTGACGATGCCTAACGCTAAACATTCATGTTAACCCTTATTTACAAAACTGTTTAAACAATATTGAGATTTGACTCAAAATAAAGGAAACGCTGGTCAAAATTCCAGGCGATTTTTATAATAGGATGTCTTTTAAAAATCATTATTATCATTTGGTTTACCTTAAATTACTACGAGGGACGGTCAGAAAATATCCGGAATTTTGACTCGTTCTCAAAACCCATTTAACATTTAAAAAGAAATCTTTCTACTCTTTTTCAAAATATTCTCCACCTACGTCTACGCACTTTTGCCATCTTCGTGGGAGCTTTTGTATTCCTGCTGTGAACCATGACGTAGACCTATGTTTTAGGTACTGTGTAACAGCAGACAACAAAGCCGCCCTGGTCTTATATTTCTTTCCAGCAAGCTTTTTTTCAGTTCTGGAAACAGATAAAAGTCACAGGGGGTGAGGTCTGGGCTATAAGGAGGGTGAGACAACAATTGCCATTTGTAAGAGTTGATAATCTCTACTGTAGCTGCGGCGGTATGGGAGGGGGCGTTATCGTGAAGAAGGAGGAAATTTTTCTGTGCTAACCTGGGACGCATTTGCTTCAGCTTTTCTCTAAGATTTTTCAGAATTACTTCAGAATAGTACTTGGCGGTGACAGTTTGACATTTTGGCATGAAATGAGTATCGTTCCTCGTGAATCCCAAAAGGCAACAAGCATGACTTTGCCAGCCAAAGGAGACAACTTAAACTTTTTTGATTTAGTGCAGTTTGATAAAGTGATCAAGATTATATTCTAAATCAAAGCACTGCAAGCACTGAGGTATACATTTGCTTGACATTACGACATCCAGTCTTGCATAAGGATTTTTCAGAAAATCATCATAAAGTACTGTTCAGGAACAATAGATATTTTATTAAATAACAAGAATTTGTAACAGAAGTACCAACGCCCCCCGCCTCGGGGAAGTTTTATATGAAGCATAAAATTGTGCTGTTTCAAAAGATTGAGGTATGGATCTTAGGACTTTCAGTCCAAAATTATGATCAATGCTAGATCTTTAAATGCAACAATAAATTTATTAAAAAAATAAAATGAATGTTAAGCTTTGACCTCTAAGTGTGACCTTGGCCTTGGAGGTAGGGGTGCAGGTGTTGTGCATGACATATCTTATTATTGTAACCATTGGTACCAAGTATTTCAAAATCCCTTAAAGTATGAAGTAGTTATAGTTTGCCTAGTTTCAGATGCAACCCTTGTCCTAGCAGTTTGGTCCCATCTGTAAGATTGTTGACAAATTTTATCAAGGTGAAAATAGGATCTTAGCTATCTCATGATCCATAGATCACAAGATCAAGATGTTACAACTCAACAACAGATCACCTCCCTAATGGATAAGATTTCCATTTACTTAATTTGCATTTATTCATAATGATAACAATAGATAAATACAGAATCCCTAAAGATAGCCCAACACGAAAATATTATTCAAGTAGGAATATTGGAACCACCCAACTAGAAAATGCCGAAAAGTTTAAACTAAAAATACCACTAGCACAACAATAATGTCGTGCTGAACGATCTTCAAGGATCGAAAATATAACATCATTGATTAAATGTACGGGGAGACTTTTTACAGCCGCCACACGGCACAAATAACACGAATGTGACCATACAATAGATAAATACAGAATCCCTAAAGATAGCCCAACACAAAAATATTGAAAATGTTGCAGGCTCGGTTTGATTGAGCCTGTTCATTGACGGTACTGGAAAGTGCAAGTTACCGTCCACGCCCCCTAGCACCGGCTTAAGCAGAATTCAACATAAACTTTTCTTGAAGGTTTTAAATACATAGTATTTGTATTTAATTGGTAGGATTATGTCATGGTTCATAACTGTTCACTGTTAAGGGGAGAAAATGTGTAAGTGGCCATATAGCTCGGTCAGTCAAGTTATGGTATGGTACTTTGAGGGTCCCGGGTTCAAATCCCGGTCAGGCTGCAAATTTTTTCTCATCCGGTTACAATTGGCGCCCAACTTGTTGCATTGACTGCATATAGCTAAGAGTTAATTCACATAGCTCTGTATTACAAGGGGCAGGACGTGAAGTGGTTGCACACTTGGTTCAAGCGAGCGAATTGGTTGCAAACTTGACAAAATGGCGAAAACGGGGAATTTTTGAAACGGGTGAACGAATTTTTGCCAGGCAAGTGGGTTTCTTTGTTATTTTGAAGTTCATTAGTATGCCTATTCCATAATGCAATATATATGCCACACTCGGTTAAAGGTTTCAGCATCATAGATTCTGTTTTGACGAAGTTATTGAAGATATAAACTGATCATGTAGATATTTTGAAATTTGACATGTGACTGTTCAGTTTATATCTTCATGATATGAATGATGTGGTTCCTGCAGGATTTTCACCAGAGGTCCGGTTTGTAAAATTTCAACAAAGGGTAAAATACATATTTCAGGGGGCCTCCGTGGCCGAGTGGTTAAGGTCGTTGACTTCAAATCACTTGCCCCTCACTGCTGTCTGTTCGAATCCCGACAGGGACTTTGGATTCTTTCATGTGAGAAAGCTATCCAGCTAGCTTACGGAATGTCGGTGGTTCTACTTAGGTGCCCCTTCGTGCCTGAATTATGCACGGAAGGTCACCTGAGGTCTTCCTCCACCAGTAAAGCTGGAACGTTGCGATATGACCTATACTGTGTCGATGTGACATAAAACCCAAAACAAATAAACAAACATATTTCAGTGTGTACATGTATTTGGTATCGTTGGCCTAGTGGTTAAGGTGTCTGCCTTCAGATTGTGAGGTTGAAGGTTCAAGCCCCCCACAGGGAAGATAATTGAAGTATGAATGTTTATTGTGGGACTCGTTCCTTAAAAGCCGCTTCTTGAGCTGCTAGGTAGTTAAAATGAATGGTTACCAATTTATATCCGCCTTGCGCCTGGCATAGTGGTAGGAGTTGGAAGGAACATGGTATACAAGCAATTTATAGGTGTCTCATAAGTCAGAAAGACCTTTCCCCCAATACCTTTTATTTGGAATTTAACTTGTTTACAAAAAAGGGCAAGTCCTTGATGTAATACTATATTTATTGTTTCACGGTTCAGGGAAGAAAATGTGTAAGCCCCTCGATAGCTCAGTTAGTAAGAGCTGTGGTACGGTATTCCAAGGGTCCTAGGTATGAGTCCCGGTCGGGCTGACATTTGGTACCCAATTTGAAGCTGTGACTGAATATAGCCCACAGTTAAATTCACATTGCTTTGTAACCTGAGAAATTTGAGGATAAATTTAAATATAGCAGGAAAGTATCTCAATAGCTTTTAGGAGAGAAAATGTATAAGAGGCTCATTCGGTAGATCCGTGGTATGGCATTCGAGGGTCCTAGGTTCGAGTTTGATCAGGCTGCACAATATTTTTGTTGTTGCTTTCTTCACTTCACTTTCTTTGCCCCCTTGACTGCAACAGAACAAAATAATGAAAAAAATAGAGAGTCATCGATGGGTCACGCACAGGTGACAGTATGATTAAACGCCAAATTTAAGGCGATTGTACGCTAAATATGGGGCAACAAAATTATTTTTTATTGTCACGGTTAAGAACTGTTCACTATTTAGGGGAGATGATGTGTAAGCGGCTTGATAACTCAGGTGGTAGAGATACTGTACAGTATTCCGGGGGTCCTGGGTTTGAGTTCCGGTCAGGCTGCACATTTTTCTCACCCTGTGACACTTGGCGCCCAACGGGGGACCGTGACTGAATATAGCTCAGAGTTTAATTTACATTTCTCTGTTACTCAGTAAATTCAAGGATGAACTTAAATATAGCAGGGGAGTATGTCACGGTTCAGATCTGTTCACTATTTAGGAGAGATGATTTGTAAGCGGCCTGATAGCTAATATGACTAAGAGCAGCAGTACAGTATTCCGAGGGTCCCGGGTTCAAGTTCCGGTCAGGCTGCACATTTGTCTCACTCTGTGACACTTGGCACCCAACAGGGGACCATGACTGATAATTGCTAAGAGTTTAATTTACATTTCTCTGTAACCCTGTAATATTGGAGGATGAATTTCAATATAGCAGGGAAGTATGTCATGGTTTAGAACTGTTCACTATGTAACGGAGATGATGTGTAAGCGGCCGGATAGCTAAGTCGATAGAGCCATGGTACAGTATTCTGAGGGTCCAGGGTTCGAGTTCCATTCAGGCTGCAGATTTTTCTCACCCTGTGACAATTGGCGCCAAACGGGGGACCATGATTGAATATAGCTCAGAGTTTATTGTTACGCCTCTACGGAGTAGTGGCGACATATAGGGATCACTTCTCCGTCGTCTGTCTGTCTGTCCGTCCGTCCGTCTGTCTGTCCGTCCGTCCGTCACAAAACTTGTCCGGACTACTCCTCATAAACTACTGGCAATTTCATCTAAACTTTACAGGAATGATTAGTACCAAGATTAGTTGTGCATAGTGTCAGCATTTTCCGGTTCAATGGTTTTTGTCAGAGTTATGGCCCTTTAATAATTTTTAATTTTAAAGTTTGTCCGGACTACTTCTCTTATACCACTAATGCAATTTCAATGAAACTTTACAGGATTGATCTGTAGCTCAAGTCCTTGCGCATATTGCACGGGTTTTCCGGTTGAATATTTTTTTGCCGAGTTATGGCCCTTTGATAAAAAGGTGTTATTTTCTGTGTGTTGCCAGATACACAAAAGCTTGTCCGGACTACTTTTCATAAACTACTGGTGCACTTTCATCCAAACTTTACAGGAATGATCTCTACCAAGTCTAGTTGTGCACTGTCCGTCTGTCTGTCCGTCTGTCACAAAATTTGTCCCAACATGAAATTGGCCATCATGAGGCGACACATGTGATTACTGATCGCTCTTGTATTTATTTCTCTGTAACTCTGTGAAATTCAAGGATGAATTTAAATATAGCAGGGGTCAGAATTGTTCACTATTTTGGGGAGATGATGTGTATTTTGTGGCCAGATAGTTAAGTTGGTAGAGCAGTGGTATGGTATTCCGAGGGTCCCAGGTTTGATTTCTGCTGAGGCTGCAGATTTTTTTCATCCTGTGACACTTTGCGCCCAACGGGGGGCCGTGACTGAATGATAATTAACTCAGAATTTAATTTACATTTCTCTGTAACTCTGTGAAATTCGAGAAAGAATTTCAATATAGCATGGGAGTATGTCACATTTCAGAAGTGTTCACTATTTAGGGTCTCGGGTTCGAGTTCCAGTCAGGCTGCACATTTCTCTCACCCTATGACACATGGAAAAAAATGCGTCCCCTCTCATCATTTTATCTTTTTTGTGTTGTTGCGGTTGAAGGACCTATATTCACAAAATACTGAAAAAGGTGTGTGACAAAATAATTATATATGTTTCTCATTCTGTCTCTCTTCAAGGTTTTGCTACTTGTAACAACCACAACCAAACAAAATAACGAAATGGCACAAATCAGACACCATAGTTAAGTGATCCTCAATTGGCAAAATGGCAGCTGACTTAAATGCAGTAAAGCTGTGGAGTATCATTGTAAATTTGAATTGTCATTTTTGTCTAAATGATTTGTTGAGTTGGGAAAACGTTTTGTAACATTTTGATATCAAATTTAATGCAATATAATGACGCATACGTACTTAATCAGTTAAAAGAAAGTATATAGATCACATTTTAACAGAATTTGTCCGCCATTTTGAAAAACGGCCGCTTTAAATCGTGTTATTTATATTTATGTCGTTTGTTGATTAAAAACAATCATTGAATTGTGAATATTAAAATATATGACAAGTTATTGGACCTTTATTCTTAAGAATAAATGTGTATGGTAATGAATGACAAGTTTTAAATTTATAGTACCCTTTCGGGCAAAATTTTCTGGTAATTTGACCTAGTTTTCGGAGAAATTGGCCATTTTCAACTACAGCTTAAGATTAGTTCTAGCCAATTTAGAAATAAAACAATGGACAAGAAACAAAGTTTAACAACCCTGACAAATTTTAAAAGCATTTATTTTCATGAATTTAATACTTTTAGAATCTTGCAGGTTTTTTAAAATGCCCTACGAAAGATGCAAAATTTGCCGATTTAGCTCAATTTCACGAATATATTCTGGAGAAAATAAATACTGTCAGAATATTGAAATATATGCACCGAAATAATTATCTATGCTGAAGATTTATACCAATTTTCACAGCGCTTTGTATGTAAATAAAGTTACAGGCAAGTTTAAAAAAACATGTGTAAACCGTGGTAAAATTACGCCCGTGTGATTATTACGCGACACCGGCAAAGTTTTTTTCTTTGCGTTCTTTGCTATAGATATGGTCTTATACACTCATCCGACATTTATGTACACTCTTCCTTCTGAACTCAACAGATGAGGTGGATTTAAAAATAGCTCAAATTACTCTGGAGTAATACAAAGCTTTGTCATAGTAAAAGGTACCATGTCCATGAACTGTTTTGATCACGTGATAAAATTACCAACCACTCTTAATAAATAAATAGTATTCCTAAACAGTTGATTAATATAATTTTAATTTGATTCAAAATCAATCTTTGAAATGTATATATTTTTTATTCTGCTCAACTAAAAGATTGCGCATAATGAAAAAGTGAATTATAATGTAAAAAGAGAAATCATTCATTGTCAATTTATCTAGTTAAAATGTTGATTAATATTATCATGTTAGTTTGATTCAAAATAAATCTTTGAAATTCATATCATATTTTTTCTTTTAATTTTGCTAAACCTAAATAGTTAATGTAGAACGAAAAAGGGAATTCTTTCATCGGACGATAAATCAATCTTTGTAAACTTTTTCTATAAAATAATAATCATTTCAAATTAGATTTTTTTTAAAGAAACAGGAAATTACTGCTGAAGTGAGAAATTGAATAGTAGTTTATATTAAATCTCCTCTTCTTATATCTGATAAACGGTATCAATTTAATCATAAACAACTTTAGAAACAAATTAGAAAGTAAATTAGTTTGTCTAATAGGCATGATATGAATACGAAAACGTTCATTATAAAATATATATTTTGGTTTCATGATATGGATTTTATTGTTTGTGTGAGGCAATCATGTTTTAGACAGTTAACAAAAATGCAATGTGAGTCATAATATAGAGCTTATACAGCAAAAAAATGAATATTTATTTCAAACCGGTAAACGTATTTGAAACAAGTCATTCGTTATCAATGCATCATCATTAATAGTTTTTATCTTGGCAAACTTGGTCTATTAAATAATCCAATTACAAAGCATTAACAAAAATACATTTCATTGTTTTATTATTTGAACAATATAAATAAATAACGGTTTTGTTTTTGTTATTTATTTATTTTTATTTATTTATTTATTTGATAGATCAAGTTGATGAAATTGTGTTTAGAGTTTTGTCTACCGAATTTGCCTACTTTATAAGAAAAAAAATATTATCCTGAACTCTTATTCGTGAAATACTTATTCCCATGGGTTTTCTTTAAAGTTAAGAGGCCACCGATGTCCTCTCCTGATCGTACTGTGACATATTGTTAATTTAAACGTTTTACAAATTACCATTTTAAAGACGATAATGTTTAATTTCTATATTACCACATAAATATCACTTTACAGCAAAATTAAAAGTCGTGTTTTGACATTTTGTAAATTTAGGAAATTTATAAATTTCCACTTTAAAAAAAAATATGTTTAATTCCTACAATTTCTGCTATATTAACATCACTTTAATAGCTAAATTCAAAGTCCTCATAGGCATATTGGAAATTTAAGAATTTTATTTATTACTATTTTGAAGATAATTATGTTTAATTTCTATCAAATTTATGTCACTTTATAGCTTAAGATAAAGTTGTTTTTAACACAATGTGAATTTAGGATTTAGAATTTCAAAGATGAATGCAAAACGTTTGTAGAACACAGGATTTTATTCAGAGATAGGAAGTTTTTAACAATATGAGCCGCGTCATGACAAAACCAACATTGTGGGTTTGCGACCAGCATGAATCCAGACCAGCCTGCGCATCCGCGCAGTCTGATCAGGATCCATGCTGTTCGCTTACGAACTACATGACAAGTAGAGAAACTGATAGCGAACATCATGGATCCTGATCAGATATATATATATTGTAGTAAATTGAAAAGCTTTGAAATTGCCGTAAATGGCGGACTTTTAGTCTCCAAGACAATCCAACGAGTTTTAGGTCTGAAGCATGTGTGCAATGTCAAAATTTAATGTAATTTAATTTATTTGAAATAAGGGGACTCTGGAGCACTTGAATATATTTGATAAGGTAAAAAACATTTAAGAGAAAATACATTAAATAACTTAAACACGCTTTATCCATTTACATTGTGTAATGATTTAAAGAAAATGAAAAAAAATCTTTAAAAAACATCTGTTTTAACACATGCTTATACAAAAAGTTATTTATAGTGGGTTTCAGTTGGATATTTGTGAATTCTCACACCTCATAAAGGAATATATAATTAGGAACTGTCACACATTTAAGTACATGAATTTGGTTTTGAGTAAAATATAACGACCTAAATTTGACGATAAAGAAACACCTGGGAATGTTAATGTAATTGTGTATTTTGTATTATTCAAATGCCAAATAACCAATATTTATCATTAATCTGACGAAAAGCTTTTTTTATAGGGCATAATGACTTATTTGCATTCTGCTTTATAAAATTGATTCCGATATACCTTTTTCTGATAAGTTTGTTTTAATTGTAACTGTATTTGATGTAAATGTGAGGCAAATAAACAACGAAACCTGGAACAATAAAGACAAAACATTTCAAGAAACATTACAGGTCACAATAACGTGTCTGTTTTATTTTATGTAACTTTAAAGAACATTCCGTCAGAAAGAATGGTTGGAAATGATTATTCTGGCTATATTTGTCTAATAAGCTGTCGATTTACGATTAATAGAAAGTCATCGTTTACTTGCACATTGTCACAATCAGCGCATCATTATTTGCATTGGTGATTAAGTCATATATTGTAAAGTAATTTCCATAAAAGCTTTTAATGTTGACAATGCTACACGATAATGAAACTTCTGAGGAACATAACATATCGTTTGAAGTCAGTTTAAGTCATTAAATGCATCGGTAGAAAATTGTTAGTTTGATAGAAAGGTCTACATGTATTTACGATTATAAAGAAGTCATTTCATGTTACAGAATCTTATTTTCAAAACCGACGTGATGACAATATTAATTTAAAATGATAAAATGTTATTTCAGATATTTATATGTCATAACAGAAATTGAGAATTTTGAATATTAGAACTATATAGTACTTATGTTCAAAACTACTGTAGTAAGTTGTCTAGTTATATGTATACACAATTAAAACCATATTAATTGTATGTTGTAGGTTAAATAATTGTTATGTTGTAGTTATGTTTAAATGCCAAACTTGTATAGTTGATACATTTTAGAACATGTAGTTGTATATTTAGTAAACTGTGATTCATTGATGCAATACAATTACCTTTTAATCTTATACATAACAGGATAAGCTTCTGATACCCTTCACACCTTCATATACAATAATACACACCTATATTGTTATTCCGTTAAGGTTCAATATCTGGATTTGAAATATAGTACAGAATGCTATCAGAAAGTAAATGTTTTCTGGCAATTGATGGTAATAGTGAATCAAATTTGCAAAGCTTTCTATATCACACAACGATTATATGCTTTATACGGGAAATACCGAATGATATGAGTGTCATGATATATATACCAGTAAATGCATTAATCACTTTTGTAAATCTGTTGTTGAATTTTGATGTCATTTAATTTTATGTTTAAAGCAGGCGCATTACCGATAATACAAAAATAAAACCATTGGGTATACATGCAGTTATTTTCTGTTTATGCATAGTGCAATTCTACAAGACAAGTAAATAATTATCAAGCAATAAACTATTTTGTCCATATCAATATATGTTTTTCGAATTGATTTTACGTTAAATGTCAAACAAACAAAGAACATTATTGCAATTTTCCCATGGCAATAACAATACATCAAGACCAGCTTTTAATAACTAAATCTGTTGCATATTGTTGATTTATTTTTTGTGTGAAGCTTTTATTCTTTGTATTTATACCAGTTTTCAAAGCTTTTGGGAAACATTAACACTCGACAAAGTACCATTTAAAGTGCAACCTACTGAGAACCACATTTGTCATGAGTGCATAAACATAATGGAGTATTTGATTAACACTCCAGATCTAAAAGAATTCCTTAGAAGCAACTTAGAAAAGATAACATAAATACCAAATATGAATACTTATTGGTCCATTTAACACCAAAGGGTCACTGTGTTTCGTCCATATTTATTCACGGCACATATTAAATGAGACAATATCAATATATAATTAAACAACTCGCCTAAGTGCGCGAAGTAAAAGTTATAATGTAACAATTTCTATGCATAATAGTAAAAATATGTTTCCCAAAAATAGAACAGCCGAACGTGATGAAAGACCAGAGTTTATAAATGACCCACACTTTTGAATTAGGAAGTGACTGTGCTAAATTAGTGTTAGTAGAAATCGTTACATTTCCAAAATGACCTTTAAAAACTAGAATAATAAATGTTTATATAGAAAACATGCTATTAAAATAAGTGCAACGTTCACCATGGACCGAAAGCAGTCAGATAAGCTGATCCCTACATGGATCTAAATATTGTGCATATTGTTAAGCATATTTGTAAATTTACTTTGATCAAGATGTGCAGTATAACAACATAAGTGAAGGGAAAGAGGGCAATCACAGGGTAAGTTTTCATTTTTTTAAACATTAATATAACATTCAAAGTTTTTGGGGTTTTTTTTAAATGGGAATGTCGTTCTACCCTCCTGACTTTTCTCAATATATACCTATTTTTGTATTGGATTTTTTGCAGTCTTCGTCGGGATATTTTTTTCCGTCGTGGATTCTGGTGTGGGCAAAACATGCAATGCGTGTGAAGGAAATATCACTTCACGGATTCAAAATTTAAGTATTAAAGAAATCTACCATTGACGATGCCCAACGCTTAACATTCATATTAACCCTTATTGAAAAAAATAATATTGAGATTTGACTCAAAATTGAGGAATCGCTGGTCAAAATTCCAGGCGATCTTCATAATAGGTTGTCTTTTAATATCATAATTATTATCTGGTTTAACTTAAAGTACTACAATTGATGAGTTAAAACATTATATCACTTTGAAAATTACCAACAGAAAAACAATGCATAACCTTCTTTCTTCTGGACAATGTTTTACTGTTTTGTTAAGAATAATGTTTGAATTTGCAAAAAGTCAGCTGCGACAAGCGTTAGTCAGTTTGAAATTGTGCGGCAATATCCACAATCTGAATCATGCCTAAGATAAAGGATTACATCCTAAAAGCTTTCAAAGGACAAACGTGTTTTAGAGTCTTTAATATGTGTTGTTTTAAAAGCAATTGTCATTGCGTCGAAAGTGCATTCAATTATTTGTTTTTGTAAGAAGGAATTGTTTCATTGAAACAAACTAAAACTATTCCGAACATAATTCAGAACATGACTAAAAATGACATCATCGAATAGATTTATTTATTGCAAAATAAATGAAATAAATAAAGTCGAACATATATCTTATGATTAAAATATGCACAATGATAAACTTTCAATTCTTTAAGTTTATTCAAATCTTAGATATTTTCTGAAGTAATATTTGTGTGATTTATGCTTAAATGAACACTTATATGTTTTCAGATTTTAAACATGAAATCCTGTAAAAAGAATTAGAAAAACATAATGACGAAATTGTGGCAAGGAAACTTGCACTGCTTTTTATAAAATATCTGTTCATAAAATATCTTTATAGAATATCTCAATTTCGCTTCTTCGTTTTTTAGAAAATTAGAGTTAATATCTTTAAATTCATATAAAACAAACTCATTACCCAAATCACGTTATTTGTTGAAAAATGCAGTACAGAACAGAGACGAATATCTAAATTTTAAATACAGAAAGAATATAATAACGTATTAATGTTTTGTTCTCCAAAATTATAACAATTTTGAATTTTTTTCTATTGTATATTGTCATTTTCTGACACGAACTTTAAAGAACATATAAAATGGCAAATACAATACTTGCAAAACAGTTCCAATGCATTCTACCAAAATTGATAGTTGTATCCTTCTGCAATAATTACTTAGGGAACTGTACTTCAATCAATTAGAACAATAACAATGTGTGATACAATAACACAATCGCCGGAGAGAAATAACAGATATAATTACGAAGACAACAAAACCTATCCGATAACAAATGTTATTTTAAAGACTGATAAGTAGTTGCGGAATGCTTAGTGTCTACATAATATAATGACTTTAAGGGAACTGGGTACATGTCTTGTTGAGACATTCATTTTAGCCGGTCTAGTTTCTCTGAAGTAGTAATATTATAAGGGTATACCCGCAAGCTGAAAATTTTCAGACTCTTGAATCGGACGAAAAGTTGTAAAGCACAAAGTACTGATCAAGTACAGATATTATAAACAATCAAAGCATAAGCTATTGACTCTGTTGTCTGAAGCTAGAATTAATAGATCTAAATTTATACTGTAATTGCACTTCACTTATACTGAGCTACTTATTGTATTAAGGATAGAAAAATAAACAACACGTGAATTTTTTATTTTTTTTATTTTGTTGTAATGTATTCATGATAGAAATACATATAGTGACAATTAAAATTGACATACATTGTTTATATTAAATACAGTACAAACATATTTACGCAAGAAAATATCGTTGTTCCAAGTCTTAAAGGAACTCCACTGAGGTTTATAAGCGTAAAAACATAAAACTTAAATTTTTCACATAGATAAACATTAGCACTTAAAACAGAAATACAAATAAAATATAACCAAGAAATATACAAGACATACATTGAAAATCATATGTTTGTGCTATGCTAAGTCCGATTTGAGTGAAAAGCGTTTAAACGCTTTTAAATTTTTGATCATTTTTCATTATGATAATAATTTTTCTGGAAAAACGGAGCGAGCTGATGATCTGATATTTTGCACATAAATTATAAGTATAGATCTACATCAAATGGAGTAATAATCTCAAAAAATTATTTCAAGTCCTATCATGTCAAAAAACCTCAGTGGAGTCCCTTTAATGTGATGAATTTGAAGAATTCTGTTTAAATTATTTGAACAAGCAATTTTAGCTGCATGTTATCAAGCCATATATCTATCATCTCTCGGAAAATTTGTCTCTGAATAATAAAGTCTACATTCAAAGAATATAGTCAAAGGAATTGATATTAACCTTTCTATTGACAAGTATACAGTATATTCAAAATACTTTACATATACTGGAAACATGAATTATTCATTTTACATTAAGGTCAAATGTCTTGTCGAATATTATCTTTAGAATAAAACTAATTGCCCGCAATAATTATTGAGCCTTCCAGTTATAAGATTATTTTGACGGTAAGGAGATTCAAAAGAAAGTAATATATCAGATAATGAAAGAATACTTTTTCAAATTAGTTAAAAGAATACGATAAGATTTTTTTTATTATGGTTCCTTTGTGACATACGATCTTTTTGTGGCATAAATATTATCAAAAAAGCATTATAAATCAGCCTTTAATTATACTGGACACTTCATACAACATGCATTTATATTGAATATTTTAGTATCACTTCTAATTTACAGCTAAAGCCATAATATTTAAAAAAAAAATGTCTTTTTTCATATGACTTTTGTTTACTTAAAAACGCTATTAAAATATATGTGGCTGATAATAGAGTATTGGTGACTTAACCTTGTAGGTAACACGACAGAGTAGTTGTCGAAGGATTGCTGTCCGCATGGGTTCAAGACCCGACAGAGGCGAGTCGTTGTTTCCTTGATTTCAGTGAGCAGGAACTTTAAACTAATGCTCAGTACTGGTTTGTTCCAGGATCGAAATCGATAGTGTGTCTATCAGCTTCCTACACAATCGAAATAAAAACAATTCTGTATAACCTTGAGTGTTGCTTTTAGCAACTAGTTTATCAATTTTTATATTTAGTTAAAACGGATATAATTTCACTCTTTGGGAAATCAAGCTTCATTGATTCCGATGAAAAGGGAACGACCGAGCAGAATTTAGATTTTCAAGCATTGACAAAACATGAATGTGTTAACCGGATATCATGTTTGCAAAATGATTGATTAAAATTGGTGTAATTGCTTTAGAAACGGTACTCTCTTATTAAGCTCTTCGTCTTGCTCTTTGTCATGCAAAATGTGCATGATGATATTTTACAGCGATATTGTTTATTTAAACGAATTATTTTGTATAAAAGGAAACTGGATTGTGTTTTTTTTCTTGTTGTTGTTGATGATGATGCTGATGATGTTTAGGAAGATTTGATTAATCTCAAAGAAAAATGTAATTTGTTGCTGTGGTATTCTCTATGCTAGTATTAAGTATAATTTTAAAGATTATGTTTCTTTAATATTTAATAATGTCTTAAATAAGATACAAACTCATTTTAATGTGCTTTTCCATATTTTTTATTTGATATGACCAACATCATACTTGATTGTTTTCAATATTTAAATATACTAAGAAAAGTTGGACAACAAACTTTGATAATTCTGTATAATAATTTAACAAAATATTATCATAACTACTTGCCATTGTCCTGGCTGTTTTTCAAATGATCAATTATCATGATAACAATATATAAATTATATTGATTTCAAAACAGTAAAATAATTAATTACCTAAATTGCTTGTTATGTTGGAATAATTTTGAAAAGATTTGAAAATGCTAATTAGCCTTATAAAATAAGTTATAAGAGAAACAATAGTGTTTTTATAAAGCTTAACAATAAACATATAAGCTGCCTGTCTTATGAAAACAAATGAAGAAAAAGACGACTGACACACGTTAAGTTATATTTTGTGTTGACTAGACAAATGCAAGCAAATAAATGAAATGCAGATAATAAAAGTATACAATCACACATCACATTTGAAGACATATTTAGCTGAAATTTTATGTTAATACAATGCAAGCTTATAGTTCATCATCTATCAATGTAAATGTATAAAGTGCTTACGACTTATTTAGTGTATTTTCTCTTTTATGTGTCAACTTATCGGATCTATTTAAGTGCATCGGAAAACCGTATTCTCAAATGAATTTGATTTAATTTGACATTGCACGCAAACTAGAGGAGTTTCGTCGGAATGTCTTGGAGAATAAAGAGATAAGTTTAGTCTGGAGGTTTTAATAAACTGTCCATTTAAATATTCAATTCAACAATATTGACACAACTAAATAGAAATTGAACAAAATAAGAAAACTTCGGACACGAACGCAAAATATGTTTCTTTTACCGTAACTTAAATATAAATAAATTATGCATACCTTTCTAAATAAAGAAGTATAAACAAGTACGATTAAAACCGTAAATTATGCCCCGGTCACATATTCACGGATATTGCCACGGAAGAGCTACGGTCTAATCGTTCACGGATTACTACGGAAATGTGAAATTTCGTATTTCTCTACGTTTCCAGTACGGACACACAACTGTATGAGTACGGAGTCCGACGGATTTACAAGCAAAAGCCCCCGGAGAGACACGGATTGTTACGGACCGACACGGTTTGATACGGAGCGACAAAAATAGGACGGACGCACTACGGATACACTACGGTCTGCTACGGTATAAGCACGGGTTAGTACGAATAAGTACGGATTGATACGGAGAAGAACGTATTGATACGGAGAAGAACGAATTGCCACGGATCTATACGGACCTAATACATCCGTCAACAACCTCTTGCTTGCTCATTTTCAAAATGTCTCAAAAGAAAAGAACACCTACTTCTAGAAAACGAATTGCAGAGTTCAATGATTTGGGCGTGGAGGATTCGGCCTAATCGCGGCCGACCCCCGAGACACATCAGGTCCGATCAAAGTGAATTTCTTGAAGGACGCTGAATCCTCAGCAAATTTGGCCATGAGAGCCTCATACTTAACATGAAGCGGTCTTCGTAAAAGCCCATCTCTAGTCCACCATTTCGTGTGTCTTCTCTTACCTGATTAGATATGGACTAGTAATCACTTTAATGAAAAATGTTGATCAATACTGCTTCTCTTTTAATTTTGAGATTTGCTGTTCATCTTACAATTACATTAATTATCATGATGTTTATGTTTTAAAAATATGTAAAAAGCTTGTTAATTAATCTTATTATCACTCAAGGGCCAGCGTCCGAGGCTTATGAGACACTTTTTATGTACATATTTACTCCAATTTCACGATCCAAATTGAATGTTTGTAAAATATGTAACATTAAATGTTATTATATTACTTATGAATTGTAGTACGATATTAATATAAATTTATTTCTATGCATGTCATCAAGCAGCTCGACCACTGCCTCCGCATTCTGAGCCATTTCAATATAAAGTTGCAGCCAGTAAATGGCAATTATCATTTATTAAATGTTCCCGCAAATATGTCTGTTTTTAACAAGAAGGTAGTATTTATACCCTTGAAAAAGAGCATGATACTTAATTCATCCGTACTAAACAGTGGTGGACCATACCATTCCGTACCGTTTTGTGTTGCAACGCAATAAACCGTAGAAGACCGTGCTAATCCTTGCCTCTCCGTAGTACAAAGTATTACGATCGTGGCTTTCCGTGACAATGCCGTATTTATCCGTATTAAAACCGTAGCTTATACGTAGGGTAACTGTACAAATACGTAGTTCTCCGTACCAAACCGTTTAAATCCTTGACAAGTTGGTGGACCACGAATCAGTACGGACTAGTACGGTTTTCGTATGGACCAGTACGTATCAGTAAGAATTAGTACGGACTAGTAGGGATACGCTACGGTTGATTTTTCCGTAGCAAATTTTTGTGCAAGTTCCAAAATTGTCAAGGATCGCTACGGATATACAAGAGCTACTACGATTGATAACGGTTACAATACGGAGAGCTACTGACCAGTACGGGTAGCTACGGACGATGCCGGGATTAATCCGTTGCTCTTCCGTGGGCGTATTCCGTGAATATGTGACCGGGGTATAAGTTCAAACATATGCTATTAGAACTGCTTTACTGTAAACGCCTACGCATATCGGATTTTGTTTTTGATCAGATATTTGAAACATTTCAAAATGTCAAAGTATGTCAAAAGTAAATATAATTTTCAAGTCTGATTTAATCTTCAAAAACTTCATTCCTTAAAATGCCCATTCAGTTCGATGATTGTAACACGAAACCGGAAAATTGTTTTGAGAAAATAATACTTTTGTTTTTATACAATTCATCTTGATTATTTGTGTTATACTGTCGGTAAATAGATGGATGATTGAATTTGTTATTAAAACTGTTAATTCTTAACATTTTATGCTAGTTTATATACTGATATAACGGGGTCATTAATGTATTTGATAAAAGTTTTTATGATGTCATTGGACACACTCAAATGTAAAAATGTCAGTTTAGTAAAACAAATGTCAAAGCTAATAAGAATTATGATATACATATATAATAACTTCGGTGTAAAGCCATTTCTGAAAATGAAAAATCAGTACGTCAATTTGTTGATGACTATCACCAGACGTGATTCTTAAGTGTAACATTCCCAATATGTGAATGAAAACATAGAAAAAGAGTTTATATATTACTAACTTAACCATGCAAGAATTTTTTTAAAGAACGATAATGTTATTTAATAAAATTAATACAATAATGTACCATCTGAGCAATTCATAGATTTAAAACCTACGAAAGTATTCCAGACATTTCAATAAACACTGCCTCTAAAATGTTCGTGCCCTGTCAAATCAAACAAAGTGGTTTGAAAATTATTCGTCGCTGTTGCACTTAAACTTTTACGGCAAGGTGATGTTTTAAAGAGCAGATACATAAATCTTGTCACAATATGTAATTCCATTTGCATATTTTCTTTAAGATTCAAAAGATTTTGCAGTCTTTTGAGTCAATTACTCTTGAATGCATGCCATTTGATTTAAGTGTCTCTAAATTTTCATAGAAACATATATCTTATTTGTCTTAAAGATGATATAATGTACGTTACCGTGACATCATATGAATTATGCAAAGCAATGAACTTTTTAATCAATAAAGCCTTATTTTTAAAAATATGTTCGGGTATTTTCTAAGAAATGGTTTGCATTTACCAAAATGGGTTTTAAAAAATTGAAACCTTTATTGCAAAAAAGAAGGTCTCAAGAGAGAATACGTTGATAGTACATGTATCCGTATTTCTTCAATTTTTTTCTAGGCATTGTTATTCGACAGAATATATAATACATGTATTGAGTAAACAGTTAATTACTGATTTTTATAAACGGCTTTAAAGCAGCACGCTCCCGTAGTCATGCTAACTTTCATGAAAAGTTTTTAAATGTATTCAAAAGTAACATATTGTCAAGTAAGGAAAGAACTTTACTTACTCATTGCAAACAGCACATAAATGTACAGATATTACTAAAAAAAGTTATGATATGGAATAACAGGCCTTATTGTGTAAGTAAAAAAATGGTTACATGATGCTGAAAATTCAGTCATAAAATATATACAACATTTTAATTGTTTCCTGTATGGGGACTATGTTTAATTTTCTAAAAATCTTGGTTTAATTTCCTCATTTTTTTTATTTTCTTGAAATATTTTATCCCATATGGAGGCATGCACCTTAAACAATTATTTTAAACATTTAATAAAATTTGGATGGAGATTTACATGTTTCTTGAAATAACATATGAAAGTTTAATCTAACCACATTAATAGAAAACTATACAAAACTGTAAAATCTTAATAGCAACTGTTTATTGTTAAAATATATAAATCAGTATTTACATTATAGTATTTGTTTCAAAATAGTCTATATTATATATACTTTAAGATAGAAATATCACACACTGTTAAAAAAACTTTTCTCGAAACAAATGAATAAACTTCTATTATAATGAACGCATTCATATTCAGCCCATGCCTTTTCAACAAAAAGATGATTGGTTTCATTTTCTAGAAGTCGCTAATAATTCAATTATTTTCGCTAACCAATAGAAATGAAAATTACTTTAAGGACCAGATCAATTTTTAATTCAGTTAAATTTGATTTTTATTCTAATTTGAAATGATGATTAGTTTATGGCGAAAAAATGACAAGGAGTGATTTCTAGTCTGATGTGATTATATCTTCTGTCTTCCAAAATAAATCGAATATTACATCTGATTAAAAAAACAACTAGTTTGATTTACATTCCCATAATTTACTTTTATATAAAATGGATATTATTTCCATCGAGGGTTTGAGATACGTATTTATATAACAATCGTTGCTGGTAATTTCATTGCGATATTGACACAATCATGAACTAGATATGAAATCCCCACTATGACAAACTTTGTATCACTTCACAGGAACTTTTGCTATTAGCTCAACCTCACATGCAAAATGTAATTTGAAAATTGTTAGCTTATATATAAATCTCAGCTTAAATTAAGTAATAAGCATGGATAAAATCATAATTATATTAATTCCAATTTGAGTTTTTAATTTTGTAAAAAAAGACTCATAATGACGTGTTTACTAATACTGTCTTCTAAATAGATATGAACTAAACCTGTTACTAGGGAAATTGTTTATGGAATTTTATCGTATAATTTATTATATAATATGTTGATGTCATAAAGTCAAAGTTTCTTCTCAGTACGATGCATCTTGAATAGCAAATATCGAGTAAAAATATTTCTCCGTAGATTACAACATGTAAAACATTGTCAATGTTAGAAGCTTTCATGAATAATAATAAACAAATGTATTCGGCTCAAATTCATTACTTAAAGTAGAACTATATTTATTGTAATGATTAAATTGCTATGCTATCATCTGCTTTTTTATTTTAACGTCAACAGTATATCAAATAGAGTTATTGTTTTTGACAAAATGATTTCGTGCTTAATATCTATTTAACTTGATATGTAAGGAGGGGATGGATTGCAACACAATAATCCATTTTTCATAGAATTCATTTACAAAAAGATAAAATAAATATTCGAAACATATTAAACAAGTTGATTATGTAGTATTTTCAAAGAAAAAAAGCAATAAATATAGGAGCGACAATATTACTTGAAAATAGATGGCTGCAAAGGGAATTCTTATTTTAAAAAGTCCATTTTGACAAGTTAATATGTTTACTTCCGCACTGCATTAAATACTGTAAAAGCAATTGGCTGAATGAATGGCTGAAAATGATATAAACAAACTACAGGTTTGTTATTGTGTTTGTTGTCAATTTGAAAATATGTGAAAATACCCGAAAATCTACTATCTAAAACCCGATATTGTATCATAGTTTGGGGACCTTTCTGTTGAAAATGTGTCCTAGTTAAATCGTATACGTATATACATGCAAAGTGCGTTAACTGGAGTGCAGATATAAGTTACCCATACTCCAGAGCATGCCCATTGATGGCTCATTTTTTTTAGGATTAACTTATTGTGACGGCAGAGAAAGGGAAATAAATATTATATTCGTTCATTGGTTATTTTTTCTGGGGAACAGGGAACGCGTTTACAGGTATGTTTGTCTATGAAAGAGAAAGAACATCAAAACACTCGGAAATCTGATTAATACTCGGGGCTTCGCCCCCTCGTACAAATCAGATAGCTTCGTGTTTCGGAGTTCTGTATATTATTTAACTCTCATTTACGTTAAATCGTAGAAACATGCTTACTTACTATATGTATTCTACTTTTGGACTTTCTATTTTTTATTATTTAATTATTTTTATTAACAATTTGCAATTTCAAAAACTTGTTGATTAGCATTTTGTTGTCAATAGAGAATAATCATATAAAAATACTCGTGAATGTACAGAACATTATTTTGTGTCAATTTGTAAGTTCTGTATAACATCAAGAGATTCTGAACTATGGCATATGAGTCTGACTGATACAAAACCCAGGATATTGTGGTTTATTAGAAACAACAAATCATGAAATACCACTGTTTCTAAATATCTGATATATGAACTCTATTTGATGTTTCACAGGGTTTTTTCTTATATTTGATTGTTGAAATTTTGCTTTTTCTGTTATACTTTCGAAAAATAAACAGCGCTACAACTTTTATACAATTTTTGAAAAAAAAAATCATTCTCTATTTATTTCTATTGAAATAAGACATTTATGACATGTTTTAACTTTGCAAATATTCATTTTTTAATTCGCAATTGAACGAATTTAAGTAAATCAAAGCAAACCATTCTTACATAAAATATGGCATCTAAAATATGAAGTGAACATGATTTGGTATGAGACAATAATTGTTTCTTGATAATTCAGCTAATCACACAGGAAAGCTCAATTTCTCTGACGTCTATCTGAAATATCACCATCGTGTTCTTGCACTTTTCATAGCAATCAAAACATGACGTACATTTTCCAGAAGTTTTGTTATCTCGCAGCATTGTTGACATCAAAAGATTCAATGGAAACAACAAGCAAACAATTCCCTAATCACTGCTCACATTATTTTTGTAGGTTTCGGAGTGCCAAAAATAAAGATTCCCTTGTGCTATTATTTATTTTGGACTTTTAGATGAGAGGATTTTTACTGGAATTTGAGGTTAAATGTCAATTCCAAGTTTTATAACAATTTTATTTGAATATCTACAATGAAACAGAAGGTATACATGTATTGCTAAAAAAAGAATATGTCGGATGAAACACGTACGATCGAAAAATATTTAACACCAGGTGAATAAGTGTCATAAGTAGCGAGGAGCTACAAAAAAACTGGCGCTCTCGAGTGAAATATTAAATTATCTTACATATTGTATACACATATCATGATTTTTTTAAAGTCATTTAAGATAATCAAGTTGTAAGTCATATTTTCGATTTATGAGCGATACGTCATGTCCTCTTATTTATTACGCCATCACGATATAATACTGGAAATATCAAAACATGATTTCACACACTTTTAAAAAGAAGCATGTAATGAAGAAATCTTTTTATGCTTTATAAGATTGCATTGTCCATAAAACTTCATGACGAGGACGATTTATCACTGTCATCTATGAAATGCATGACTGATTATTTATTTGCTTATACTTGAGTTGTATTATGTAAGGTTATCATCTCAAAACATCAAAATTTTGAAACTGTTATAATCAGTTATTTAATGCAAAAGGTCAATCGCAACCTTTCGGCCCTCTCCGTAAGTCTTAGCCGAGGACATTTGATTGGGGTAGTTGTTGTTTATTGATTTTTTAAAAAAAGAGACGGTCATTTAATTTTCTGTAGGTTCTTCCTGGTAAATTAATTGCTCCTTTCTTTATGGTCCTGATTGCACTTCTGACATTTTCTAACCGTGAATATTTAAAATTTTTAATCGACCCTAATTTCTTGATTTATTGGCTGTAAGAAGTTGACAGGGCAATCGAATTTATGTTTGTTTGGGTAGAAATTATGGTATGATTATCTTAGTCATGATGCTTTGCCGAATACTGTGACATTTAAACAACAGAAACTTTCGTCTGCAGTTTCAACATGAGGTTTTATTAGTTTATTGATAGGTTGTGGCTCAGACGAGTTTTTGAAACAATTCAACAAAAAGTAGATTGATCTCCAAATAAATCAATTATCAATAACGATTTATCACTAATGTCAAGTAGTTTTTAAATCTTTGACTTGCATGAACATGATGTATGTGAATTTCCTTAATCAGGTCTGAAGTTCAGGGGTTTTCCATTGCATTGGTTAATAATGTTTCACCATATCAACATGCCATGCACATTTATTCATGACTTTTTAATACACCATTATTATTGTTTACACGTACATGTATATAAAAAAAATCCTGAATTTGGTCTCTTCGAAATTCATTACAAATTTTTCATTCTAGTGTGTGTTCTACTTTCATTATCTATCTTTGAATTAAAATACAACTACTGTATCTTAAGTCCCAGGTATTAATAGAAACCATTTCTTTATTTGACATGAAAAAATGCATTATAATATTATATTAGTCCATTTCTAACTATTTTTATATACTGTTTGTATATTTGTTACCTTAATAGTAAAAATCAAAAACAGACTTAGTTGATTTTGACTTCTGTTTTGTATGTTTCTAAGAAAAATACACCTAATAATCTTATCTCTAGTAAGACTACCTAAGTTCATGATGAATGTCTTTCGTCCGCCCATTCATCTATGATATACAATTCTGGTAAATTCAAATAACCATTGGGGAAAGTTAAAGGGGAAAATATCTGGCCATCAATTTTTACTAGTTTATTTAATTTTGCATCTCTTGCTTCCCCTTTTGGGGGCTTTGCAGCAAAACCCCTTTTTTTATAAACACCCAAAAATATTCCGAAAATAAACTATCAATAGTTTGTGCCTAGACCAATCATTGTGAAACATTGCAAAAACCCCAACACTATCATAAAAATATTAATGCAAGAACTGTCTTTTCTGTCTATTTCATTTCAAACAAAAACTCTACATAAAACTACTTCACTTGAGTGCACTGAAAATAATCTATACATAAAAATATGAAACGAAAAAATGATCTCGTAGCTGAAACAATGGAATATTTACTGAGAGTATCCGAATTATGTAACAATTTACTTAAATGATATTTGTTGACTTATGTCTTAATACTGTTTAGTGTATTCGGTGAGCGTGCGAGAACGTTGGTATCTGGGTGTGTTTGCAAGCAATTTTGATAGAAGCGAACTTTTAGGTTTTGGAGTAATTAATTTGCTAATATATTTCCTTCCGAGTACTGTGATCGGTGTAAAGAAAAGCAAATAGACTAACGATCCATGATTTTTTAAACCATTTAAATCTTAGATATAACATGCAATCATTTGTCATTGACGTTGTAATAACGTAGGATATAAAAATATTATTTGGTGATATGTAAGCATTTCTATATGGAAGTTAATCACACGTTCCATTATGCTAGCATTTGCGTGTTATTGCATCTAATGGCTTCAATAGACTTCAAATGATATGAAATGTTTCCCAGAAGTTTCATTAGCGTGTAGTATTGTCAACATTAAAAGCTTTTATGGAAACTACTTTACAATATATGACTTAATCAGCAATGTAAATAATGATACACTGATCGTGACAATGTGCTGCGAAAAGATTAATTTCTCGAAAATCAACGGCCTATTTGACGATACTTTCATTTTGCGTATTATAATTCAGACGTTGTGCACGTTAGACTAGGAGTAAAGAACCTTGTGAATTCAAAAAGAAATAAACAAATATGTGTGACATTTACATGGGTTTCTTACTTGCTTAGACTGTATCATTCCTGGTTTTTGCGTTGCTTATTTGTCTTTAACTCCCGTCAAATATATTTACAAATCATTTCTCTGACAACAAGGTACATAGAAATAGATCATATTGTAAGGACGTTTTAATTGAAATAAATGTACATATATTTTGACAGCTAAATGATACTTAATCATTAAGTGATTTGTAACTTCAACATATCTATTTCAGTCATTTAATTTTTACAATATATTGAGTTGTTGTATATGCTATATGGTGTCCTTTTTTATCTAAATATCAATGGTTAAGTCAGTTTTCATTTTTAATTTTAATTTTCAATTTTTCTGTTTGTATCGTCCTTAATGGAAACACTTTTCTACTATAATGTACAATCAGCGTTGATTGTCGTCCCCGACAAACCTTGTTTCAGACATATCGTGCAGAAAACTAACTGCAAACAATGAAAGCATAATTTTTGCAATCAATTTGTAACGCGCACTTTATATTTGTATGACAAATGTTTAAAGTGTCTTAAATTCTGCTGCAACTACAATTGCTGTTAGTCAGCATGGATTGGTTTGACAACATCCATCTTCTGCATCACGTTTAACATAAAGAATGACATCTTAAAAGCTTTCAAAAGACAAACTTCTGACCAGAAAAGACTGAATGTCTGTTGTTTTAAAAGAGAGTGTACTTCAAAAGTGTCATTTATATAAAACTGTATTCAATATAACAAAATAATGTGCGTAAGTATCTTTGAAATAATGTTTTGACGTCCGGCCGCAAACTCATAATCAGACACGTGATTCTCATAATTTGATCAGCCACCACATCCCTTTTGAAATCGTAGGCAATTGTGTTAATATAGTGTAACAATTGTATTAAATTGACATTATGCCAATCCAGTTGAAAATAGTCAGTAAACAGGTAATAATAAAATAAATTGTCAGTTGGACATAATTATGTTCAGTTTTATTTTGTCATATAAAGATATAATTAATAGTTCATTTGACCAGTTAAATTAATATCGTTCAAAATGTATCAGTAATGATCAATTCCTAAAAATAGTGGGTAATCTTTTTATAATTCTTGTAGTTTCATTATTGTACCATAAAATGTTTCCATTATCAATGAATGGTCAAACACTATTATAATAACTAATCTTTTAAAATATATTTCCAATTCATCTCAACTTGACAGCGAAATAATGAGCATAATGTCACTTTAATACGCAAGAACAAGACTTAATTATCATTTTTTTAGCTAAAATCAATTCTTTCTAACAAATTTAAAAGTGATTTCTTTAAAATCTAGTCTAGTTAAGTGAACTAAATATTTCAATCCGCTTCAATGTTTTCCATCCATGAAACATCAGCATTTTTTACATTTTGTTGAAACGCGAATAAAACAAATCAGTTTCATTTACAAGCATTGACAAATCGTGAATGTTCTAACTGGATATCATGTTGGCAAAATGATTGATTAAAATGAGTGTAATTGTTATACAGACAGAAATCTTTTATCAATCTTAATGTCGGATTTCAAATGATGACATATTTGCATGTTACTAGTGTAGCTCTCCAAATTAATTCAGAATGGTAAAGGAAGGTGACAGGCTTTCATTTATTTATTGAAAATTGATATCTTGATGAAAACAAATATTATCACAGGCATAATCGCTTTATACTGTTAATTTTATAACCTATCAAAACTTAATTTACTATCACAAACGTTTTTGCAAACGCAGACAATTTCTGAAGAGAAGATTTTCATGATTAACCTGTTTAAGAACTAAAGAAAATAAATGGTGTATAAACGCAGATAACGTATCTAGAGAAGATTTTAATGATGGGCATTTTAAAATTTTGAGAAATTAAATATTAAAAAATAGATATTTTGTTTTACAGAATGTGGCACACGCATGACAGGTTACATAGCTTGGGGTATGATACTGTGCATAAAACTTTCTGCAAATTAATGTTGGAACTAAAATTAGTTTAGCATGTGGCCTAGCATTGTTTAAAGTTTATTCGTAAAACAGAAAATTTTATTAGTCATCAAGTCAAATAATGATTTCTATATCTTTTTCTAGATAACATACTGAAAAGCTTTGTAGCATTATCCAGTGGATCTCGTCAAATTGGTTTAAGGTAGGTTTTCGTCATAGATGTGAAGTGTTTTATCGACTGTTTAAAAAGACATATCGATTTTTATTTACGGCAATAGGAATTTATTGAAGAAGAAAAGTATTTCACTAATTGGTGTGCTTTAATAGTTTGCTACATGTAAAAAAATAATTTCAACCCATCTTTTTTAATTGATAAATTTTGCTTTTCATTGTCAAAATTAGCTCTATTAAAAAGAGATTAATATAGTCCTATTAATCGTTTATAAATGCATACACAGTGATATTTTTTTCTTTTACAAAGAATGTATCTGTCAGTAATTATTTAACGATTGTAAGTAATTGTTAAAAACCTAAAGAGAATGTGTTTTTTATCTGAAATCTGAAAATGCATTTTGTAAATAAAATATCATCAACATATAAATGTACTATTACAGTTATTTTAGAAAAAAAATGATAACATGTCATGATCGTCACACATAACAGTCACTTTTATGTGCTTTTGTAGGGTAAAGTAACAAGTTAACGATTTACAGCATCAAAATGGGTAATAAAATGCAGGTAATAAAAAGTCTACAAGAAGAAGTCGTCACATCGTAAGGAACAATAAATTAAATAGTTTTATGCTAATAGATGATATGCTTTTAGTTCATCATTCAATGATGTAAATAGATAATGTTCTTGTGACATGATAAATGTATTTTCTCTTTTATTTGTCAACTTATCGTAAATAGTTAAGTGCACCGGAATTGACTAATCTAGAATCTATTTGCATTCATTAGACATTACACGTATGTTTAAGATAAAAACAAAACCTTCGGGAATGGCTTGAAAACATAAAGTGACGGTTCACTTTAAAATTGCTTTAATTTGCCATTTACATTTCAATCTAAGTAGATTGGTCATATTCACTTTCAAGTCTTCCCACAATAAGATTTGAAAATAACTTCAACTTCTTTAGAGCATCACTTCTTCACAACGACCGAAATATTTTATCCAGTGTCAGTCTGTAGATATTAACTGCTTAAATCAATTAATTACACACAGTTTTTTTTTGTATTTCCCAAGATGGAAACAAAATAAGTTATAATTCATAAAGAACTAAATCATTTCATATTTGTTTTACTCTTTCACCACGCAATATTATTTAGTGACTGTTTTGAATATAAGATCTTTAATTGGAACCAGTTGCAATAAAATGCGTTATTGTCTTCTTCATAGAAATGGTGAATGGCGGGACGCAGCAGATTGAATTTGTTTAATTATATCTGACTTTTCAATAAGGTCTATGACCACATTGTCTGTAGATACCTTTGACGTAATCATTCAGACAGCTTTAAAATCAGCAATGAATGTATGATAATGTAATTAATCAATTTAACAATACATTCATTGACAAGTTTCGGTTTAACTGATAAAAACAAACGAAAAAACTCACTCATTTGCTTAGCTTCAAGATCCAGAATTCATAAAATAATTGTGTGTTTGCTAGGAACATGAACTTAAAAAAGAAACGAATGGGCTTGACCTAAATGACCGTTTTATTATGCTTGATCATAAAGAAATACAAAACAAAATTAAATTTTGTTTCGCGACAAAGATGTTCTATACTTTAATGAAAAAAAAGTTATAAACAAGATTTGTGACAGACACTATCAGTCCCTTGAGTTAGAATAAAATGAGTTTTTAATCTTGTAACTTCATCAGTTCAGCCATACATCTTTGGCGGATTAGCTCAGCATCACCCTAGGGACTTTCCAGACAAGGTTGTCGTGCGTTTTTAACACATGATGTCCAATGGGTATCTGATAACTGTTTTTGTATTAAATAGTGACCTCATCATTTGTACTTACCTAAAATGTATTTATTACTGCAATAATATTATGAACAATGTGTATATTTATTTTTTGTCCTAAAATACAATGAAAAGGGTTAAAGTAATTGAAGATATTTGAAAATATATTTTGATGTAAACATTAAAATATATAAAAAATAATAATTGTTTGCGAAACTTTGGTAGGACGGACTGATAAAAGAAATCACAATTTGTCCAGATTTCATTAAACATGAGCGGGAAATATTTGATGGCATTTTATAACTTTAAACAATGCATCTGTTACAAAGAATGTAACATTTTTATGACACAAATTCAATATGATTCCGGCAATAATACACATTTAGCGATTAATGTCTACGTCACTTTATTTATTTTCACAAAATCTTCTGCAAGTTAAGATAATTTACACGAAGGATTTACCTGGAACTTTAAATTTAGCCAAGAATTCCCGATAGATTATTCCCTATAAGCAACCAAAGAAAAGCAACAAAACTCGAAAATATAATAAATTGAGCAGAGATGATAGCAAGTCACCGTAATAAATAGAAATAAAAAATAAATTCCTGCAGGAATTGTCTTCACCCAAAAAATAATTTTGACTGCTATGATCATAATCCATGAGCATATTTTTGCACTCAACCATTGAAAAATACAGAATCATAACAAAATATCGTAATTATATAGTGTTTATCTCTGAAAAACTTTTAAAAGGTAACTGTATGTTGTACTGCATAATACAGATTACAGCTTAATTCCATTTTACCTTACATTTGTTATCAAATACTTTCAAAATAGGTTTTTCTTGTAACCTAGGAATATGTAAATTAAAAGGAGATCAACAATGTAGGCAATGTTCACATGATGCAGCCAAAACATATAAATCCACACATGATCGAAAGCAAGGAACCAAGCAGGCCACCCTGAAGGCCACTGTAAAAAGCAGATGAGAGTGTTCTAGGGAGGGGAAACAAGGACGGGGCACAGAAAGAGCTATGCTGTTATATCATAAATGTAATTGGAAAATGAACCATTTTTTTCATACTTATATTAATGGACGGGACAGGTGGATTGTCATTGTTTATATAATATGCCGTCTCGTTGATAGGCAGAGACATATAATGATCAAAACTGTTTCTTGCCTCCAAACTCGCAGCGGATTAATCTTCTCTTATTGTCTAGCTTTGATTAGGCAGCAATAACGTTCGCATTTTTTTCTAGGCCAATTTGACCAGTGTCATTACTTTTAATGTGAAGTGACAGAAATATATTTTGATACAAATGTTTTCATTATGTGTCAGTCTGTAGGGAATTTCTTAAGATGAATTTTAGATGGTTTGGAAAGATGTGAATACGGAAGTTTATCAAATGTTTCATGTTTTATGGATGTTAAAAAGTCATAATTTCATTATTGGGTGTCAATTTTAAATCAGTAGTTGTAGTAAAATTAGTAATTAATTGACTTGATTGTATATCTTTACAGTAAGACATCATTACATACTTTGATGCGCCGGGTAGATAAAGTTCTGTATGTGGAGCATCTAGAATGCTTGTTACAGCTGGGTCACAAAAGCAAGGATCAAGGGAAAACTGTCCCACGATGTTCTCATAAAAAAGACTGAAATAAGTAAATGTCAGAAATTTCTGAACTGATTATTTATTTTAAAACATTCAGTATGATTTTGATTATTTTACAAACGCAATTGAAGTTAATGTTATAAATTTCTAAATTTGATATTAAGTAAAAATTCTTATTTCATAAAAATGTATTTCCCATTCCTTTCAAACGTACATAAAGCCTGGCATTTCAAACGCAGTCGAAAAAAAGAATGCTACACTTTCTACAAATCGGGTTTTCTTTTTTTTTACTGAAGCGTTCAACATATATTTAAACTTATGCTGGGGTGTCCATGACCGAGTGTTTAAGACCGTTGACTTAAAACCACTTGCCCTTCGCCGATGTAGGTTCGAATCCCGACAGGGATTTTGGATTCTTTCATGTGAGGAAATTATCCAGCTAGCCTACGTAACGTCAGAAGTTCTACTCAGGTGCCCATTCGTATCTGATATAATACACAGAAGGACACCTAAGGTCTTCCTCCACCAGTAAAGCTTAATAGATTATATCATATAGTAACGTTCTAGGTAAGAAATATGACAAAGTTTGAACCTGAAATAATCTGATATTCCCCTAACACAAAGCTCTTATAAAAGCTGCAATGATTCGTTATCAATTCCGAACGTGACATGATTACAAGTGAAGAATTATCAGGAAACGAATATTTGTTTAGAGCCTTTACAAAAGATACAAGCGTTTCTAATTAAGGAATTTCGTAAATTTTGCAATATACTGGGAGTAGTGATTAACATTTCCTGCTACGTCAATGGCACATCTCATTGTGTAATTCTTTACAAATAATCCAAAGATATGACTTAAAAACTAGGGCAATGCATTCATAGGAGTATCTTGTTATAAGGAATATATTAAAAATTGCTAAATAAAGATGTGACAAGAATGATAGATTCGTTCATTAGGAATGTTAACCGACCGGAATTGTATAATCTGTGTAAGTGCACCAGAGACGAAAACTCTAACAAAACGATTTACAATTACGTGACAATACAAGTTATCCAGGAACCTATTAATCTCTTAACCTATTTCATCAGTCTGAAAAATCTGTAACGCATTTTTTAAAAATGTTACTTATTCATATTTTGAATGTTTCCATTCTCCCCTAGTGTTTGCGTTTTGATTATTTTAAGGTGTTTTGTTCGTTGTTGTTTTGTATTGTTTTATATTTATTATAAGTGTTTTCATTTTATTCTTTGCTTTGTAATTGAATATTTTTTTGGATTGTTGGGGATTTAAATATGGCAAGAACATTTGCGATGACATAACATGATTAGATAACTTTTTCTCAATAATAGGCACTTTTGACTACTGGCTTGAGTATTCGTATATCATGTGAACTCGTAAAGTATATTAGATATATATTCCTGAAATTCAGTTTTCCTGTAAGATGTGATATCACTCCATATATCATTATGATAAATTGCTACCAGTGCAGCTCTAAATACATTTGTTGTGTATTTGTGAATGCATTTAAACGGGATATTTCTGAAGAATTATCATATTTGGGAATTTCCTTCAATTAAATTGAATATTGAGGATAATGATAACTACTCTATTTATTTATTTATTATTTTATTAAAGGCACAAACGACTTTAAAAAAAAACATACATGGGACAATGCGTTATAATTCACAACTTATAGTTTAATATCGCACGAAAATCCTGTTTATTTTTGTTTTGGGAATGTCAAGATTGCAATTTAAGTATTTCAAGTAATGCATGAAATCATCCGACAACGTGAATAAAATAATGACACGGTATAGGTTTATTTTAAATTTCATCAGCTAATTATTGTTTTAAGAAATCTAAATCTAATTTTTACATTAAATATTAAGTAGAAAAGCAAAAGTGCCAAAGGTCGTGTTTATTTTTAAAGATATTTCTAAAAGATAATATATAATCTTTATAAAATGGTCATTAATTTTTCTTGAAATTTGAAATTGTATTAATAATGTTAAAATAACGAATCCTCCGGGAAATGTATTTATTTCAAATGTTTTGATAATGAATTGCTTCCAGCACAGATAAGTTGCCGTGAATCATTTTATACGGGATATTGATGCAGGATAAATCTGGCGGGGATATCACGTAAGATGTAATTCAACACCTGGGAAAACACCGTCAATCTTTCATGGTAATTGTGTCAAAATTTATGTTAAAACTGATGTTCCTACTGACATAGCTATTATTCTTTTATCTCATGATAAAAAGGACTACGTTTTTTGACATGTCGGAACTAGAAATATTTTTCAAGATATTTTTGTGTAGCATTGATCTAGGTCTGGACCAATTTGTGTTCGAAATTTTAGACCGTTCGCTCACCTTTTTTCATGTTTTATCAAAACTACTATATATAACACAAATGTTAAAAAAATGCATATATAATTGAAGTTATTTACAGGAAAGAAAGATATAATGCTTTGGTAAGTTATTGTTAATATTTGGTTCCATGTTGCTTAGATTCATCATTCTATAACATCCGGTGACCGTCCCACGTTTTTATGCAAATCCATGGTCCCTTTGCTTTCATACTTATTCTTCGAAATTGTATCAAATTAAATGTTCAAAATAAACGTGCATTCGAGGAAAAGAAACTCAAAATTATTTACCGCTTTTGTATAACTACGTGGTAATTTGTGTAAAAAGAAAATGTTATTGATTCAAATAACGTTTGTTCTCTTGTTAAAAATTAATCCATTTCTACATTTCTATTGCACTTGTAACTGAACTCACAAATTTTGAGGTTACTTCTGTTTCACAGGTGAGCAGTTCCGGTAGCAATTTATTTTTGCCCACTTTGTCCAAACGTATTACTAATAAATATAATAAACTGTAATAGAGTTTTTGTTACAAATGTTGATTAATAAATATTTCTTTTTTTATTTTTTAGCTTTTTTAATAAAGTAATATCTTCAGAAGAATTTAGGATTATTTGGGAAAGATATGAAATCGATTTTAATTTCTAATAGTGTAGCAATCAAACAATCTTTTTATGAGATGTCTTTCCAAACCATTATCAATTTCATTAATGAATATATGATCACTTACAACATTATTGACAAAACTAAAAAAAACACTTGTTTTATAAAAGAAAATTGAATGGATTAAAAACAACAAAAAAACGCAAATTTGTAACCTAAAAGTAAATTAAAGATGCAAAGCTACTTTAATAAATTAAAATGAAGTTTGATAATATAGTGCACAATTGAAACTAAAGTTCAAACATATATGCTTTAAGAACTGATTAAATAGAAACGCTTACGCATGTCAGATCTTGTTTGTGATCTCTTTTTTTAAACCTTTTACAATGTCACAGAAATGTCAGAATTTAATATAATTTTCACGTTTATTTCTAATCTCCAAACTTTGTTCCAAAACTTGCCCATTTATTTTGTTGATTATAACACTAAACCGTGAAATCGTTTTGAAAAAAAAAATACTTTTGATTTTCTAAAATTCATCTTGCTTATATGTGTTATGCTGTCCGTACATAAATGGATGCTGTTTATGCTATTAACTCTTGCTGATTCAGAAATATATTTAAAGCAGAACGCCTCTAGATTCATTCTAATTTTCATCAAAATTTTGAAAATGTATTCGAATGTGTAGTATTGTGAAGTAACCAAAAGGAACAATATGTCTATCACTATACGTGGTTCTTTAATGAAACATTCCAATGATATGAGTGAGTGAATACGTATAAAAAATCAACATATTAACTTGCGAAACTCATGTAAAAACTAAGATTTTCTAAAGAACTATAATGATTTTTTTAAAGTTAATACAATAATGTACGATCTGAACGATCCATAGATTTAAATGATGTGAAAGTATTCCAGACATTTCAATAAACACTGCCTCTAAAATGTTCGTGCCCTGTCAAATCAAACAAAGTGGTTTTAAAATTATTCGTCGCTGTTGCACTTAAACTTTTACGTCAAGGTGATGTTTTAAAGAGTAAGTACATAAATCTTGTCACAATATGTAATTCCATTTGCATATTTTCTTTAAGATTACAAAGAAATTGCAGTCATTTTAGTGAATTTCTCTTGAATGGGTGCCATTTGATTCAAGTAACTCTAAATTTCTTATTGAGACATATATCGTATATGTCTCAAATCTGATGATATAACGTATGTTCCCGTGACATCATATGAATAATGCAAATCAATGAACTTTTTAATCAATAAACCCTCAATATAATGAAAGGAAATTCAGGCATTTGCTAAGAAATGGTTTGCATTTGCTAAAATGGGTTTTAAAAAATTGAAAATCTTTAATTTTGCAAAGAAAAAACAACAGAATGTCTCGAGAGAATACGTTTATAGTATGCGTCTTTCTTCAACTATTACTACGCATTGTTATTTGACAACAATTGATTAATGATTGTTATAAACAGCTTTAGAGCAGCACGCCTCAAGAGTCATGCAAACTTTTCTGAAAAGTTTTAAATCTATTAAAAATTATAATATTGTCTAATAAGGAAAGAACTAATTTACACATTGCAAACACCACAAAAATGTACTGATATTACCAAAATCAGACCATAATATGAAAAATAAGCCTTAATGCTTTAGTCAAACAAGATGATATAAAACTGCAAAATCAGTCATCAACTGCATACAGCAAGTTAATTATTTCTTGTAAGTGAATATTGTTACTTTTGTTAAATTTCTGGTACATTTTTCTCCGTTTAGATTTTCTTGAAATATGGAGGCTACAGCTTTAACAAATATTTTCGCAACAAAACTAATATAAATCGGAGGGAGATTTCATCTTTCTTGAAATAACATTAAAATAGAATCTAACCATGTTAATAGTAAACTATACAGAACTTTAAAATCTTACGTGCAACAGTTTATTGCTTGTATATTAATCAAATGTTAAAAATATAGCATTTTTTGAAAATATAAGCCATTTTTTTAATATTTAAACATAAAATTATCACACACAGTGCCTGATAAAAACACTTTGCGCAAAGCAAGTGAATAACCTCCTATAATGAACACATTTATATTCAGCCCATGTTTTTTCCACAAACAGATGATTCGTTTTATTTTTTTAAAGTCGCTTATAATTGCATTATTTTCTCTTACCAACAGAAAAGAAAATCATTTTAAGGACCAGATCAATTTTTAATTCAGTTAAATTTGATTTTTATCATAATTTGATAATGATGATTAGTTGATGTGAAAAATTGACAATGACTGAATTCTCGTCTGATATGATTATTACTTCTTCTTTTTTTCAAAATAAATCGAATTTTAGATCTAAAGAAATAGAACGAATTTGATGAACGTTCCCATATTTTTTTATATAAAATAGTAATTATTTCCATCGAGGGTTACTGCATTCAATACTTGTCACGTATTTCATTTCCTATATGAATTAACACATAGAGACGATTGTTTGCCCAGGAAAATAACGCTCGCTCTATGTTTTTCTTAGTCAGATCATTGTCATTTTTGCCTATATTTACAAGTTTTAAAATTTCGACCTATTCTTGAAGCATTTCGACCTATTCTTGAATCGTTAAAAACTCTCAATATAGTAACATACAATAAAAATAGTAGTTTCAGTGTATTATTTTCTACAAACACTTGGAATATGTGTAAGAGTTAAGTTTAAGGATCATGTTTCTAGAAACATAAAGAATGACTTCATGTTCATGTTGAATCTTTAAGACGTAGAATTCAGCTTATCACACAACAAAGCTCTATTTCAATAATGTGTATTTTATCATTCATCTTTATGTTGTTGCACTTTTCATAGCTATCAAAACATGATGTACATTTTCCAGACGTTTTGTTATCTCGCAGCATTGTTAACATCAAAAGGTTCAATAGAAACATCTATGCAATAAATTTCCACATCACTGTGTACATTATTGCTATAGGTTGAAAAGTGCCCTAAAAAAGTCCCTTGTGTCATTATGTTATTCAGATTTTTAGATGACAGTATCTTTTACTGAACCAGCTAGTTTTTGTCAAGTAAATACTCTGGTATAAAATGTCAATGCAAAGTTTTATAACAAATGTATATGAATACTTGAAATATATTGAAAAAGAATGTTTTGCAAAAAAAGAGAGTCATTTACGAATATATCAGATGAAACCCATAGATGACAGTGTACAATCGAAATATTTGACGTACAATCGAAATATTTCACATAGTTATTACCATGGACAAAAGTGTCATGAATAGCGGAGACAAGGAAAATATAACATCTAGCGCTTTCGAGTGGAATTATTAAATTTTCTTCATATTGTGGTTGTGCTTGTAAGCAATTTTGATAGAAGCGAACTTTAAGGTTTTAAAGAATTCATTGCTTATAATAATATATTTTTCTTCCGAGTTCTGTGATTCGTGTGAAGAAGAGCAAATCGACTGACGATCCATGATTTTTAACACCGTTTCAATCTAAGAAATAACATAAAATAATAAATCCTTTGTCATTAATGTTGTAATAACGTACGATATAGAAATACTATTTGGTGATATTTAAGGATTTCTATATAATGGAGGTTAATCAACTGTTTCCATTATACTAACGTTTGCGTGTTATTGCATCTAATGGCTTCAATAGACTTCAAATGATATGAAATGTTTCCCAGAAGTTTCATTAGCGTGTAGCATTGTCAACATTAAAAGCTTTTATGGAAATTACATTACGATATATGACTTAATCACCAATGTAAATAATGATACGCTGATCGTGTCAATGTGCTACGAAAAGATTAATTTCTCATACATCTACGGCGTATTCGACAAAACTTTCATTTTGCGTATAGTTTTTGATGGTATGTATTTTAGGTTAGGAGTTAAGAACAATTTTGATTGAAATAAATGAACCTGTTTTTCGACAGCTAAATGATACATAATCATTTCGTGATTTATAACTTGAACAGGTTTATATCAGTCATTTAAATTTTACAATGTATTTAGTTGTTAAATATGTTATCCTTTTCTGCTTTAATATCGAAGATTAAGTCAGTTTTCATGTTTAATTCCCATTTTCAATTTTCCAGCTTTAAGCGTCCTTAAGAGAATTTTTTTCTATAATGTCACATCATCGTTGATTGTCGTTGAATGTCGTCCCAATAGTTTAAGTTAGAGTGTGTAGGAAATTAACTGCCAAACAACGAATGCAATATTTTTACAATCAATTTGTGACGTGCTCTTATTATAGATTTGTATGACAAATGTTTGAAATGTCTAACATTCTGCTGCAACTGCTGTTAGTTAGCATGAAATTGTGTGAAAATATCCATCCTCTGAATCACTTTTAAGATGAAGAATGACATCTTAAAAGCTTTCAAAAGACAAACTTCTGACCAAAAAAAATTGAATGTCTTTTGTTTTAAAAGCAAATGTACTTCAAAGTGTCATTTATACAAAAGTACGTTCAATAGAACAAAATAATGTGCTTTAGTATCTTTGGAAAAAAATGAAATCATTTTAAACACAATTCAGATTTACAGCATTGGTTTTCCAAGATGTTTAGGAAATAGATATCAATTCTGGGTGCATTGTTGTAGAATAATGCACGGTTTGAGTTCAAATGCATAGTAATATAATCACGACGGCCGATAGGCCTGAGTGATTAATTACAAAGCATTTGAACGAAAAACGTGCATTATTATACAATAATGCACAATGAATTAATATCTATTTCCATTCTAACTCGTCAAGAAAAATATAATTATTATTATAATGTTCGACTTTATGTTTGGTGGTTAAATTTGTTTACGCCTCAGAGTTTCCAATAGATACGTTCTTTAAAGGCTGTTCCAGTGGTATGAAAAAAACCATCGTTAAATCTACCGTGTGTAGAAACATTTTGAGAATAACGAATTTTGAAAAAGTTGAAAAAAACTTTGTTTATTTTTTTCACTCTAAATTTTTCAAGCGAAATAAAAATTATCAAAATTGAAATAAATGTAAAATTTAAATCGTTTGCGACATTAAAATAGCGTACTTGATTTGATTGTTTTGCACGTGCTGTTTGGCGCTACATTGTGACGTCACGTAAACAATACTTTAAACGTCTGTACAGCGTTAACGACTGAATAAAAGATATTGGTGTTCGGATTTGTGTTTATATTTGTATACTATTTGAACTAGATAAAAATGAATACAATAGAAATAATGATTTATTTATGATAATAATTTCGCATCGCATAAGAATTGCCTTTCATTTATCAATTATGTTTGTTATATTACAACAACTCAAGTTAAAATGAATTAAAGATCATTTCTCTTTTACTATTTCTTAATAAAGCTATACAAATTTGTTAAAAATGACTTTTTAAAAACAGGCATTAAAGTATCAAAAAATTTTTTTTATGCAAATTTTTTTTA